>NC_136266.1:128070913-128293413 GCF_964187855.1 Myxine glutinosa | reverse complement strand
GATCTTCATTTCAACAATATTGACAGATAAAGGTGAGATAATCTATCTATAATTCCAGTAATCTCTGTCTGTACGTTTGTACGTTTGTACGTTTGTACGTTTGTACGTTTGTCTGTGACCGCTGTTTCTCGACAACCACGGGTCCGATATACTTTTAACTTGCCAGGTATATTGCTGGGGACCCGAGGATGTGCCTTTTCAAGGTTTCATATTAATCGGACAATTACTTACCGAGCTATGTCCAAAAAACGATTCAACCAATCAGAGAGCAGCGAACGATCGCGTGTGCCGAACGTGGCGGGCACACTCTGCCTCGGATGGCACATTTGAGAGCGTATTCATTTATTTCACGTTTGCAAACTATGTTGGCGTTAAACTATGTTTTACAACTAATAAAAACGAATTTGCGATTCATTCGCTTTCCTGCGCGTTTGTTCACGCGATGGCGATTTCTTTACCAAACTCCGGAAGCCGTTCGCTTTGGACCAAACCATTGCATGTAAATAGAGGGGGGGGATTGTCACCACTCGCAAGCCGTTCGCTTTGGACCAAACCATTTCATGTAAATAGAGGGGGGGGATATAATTTTAGATATAGATATAGTACGGGCATGCCCTAGTATAACAAATAACATGAAACTTTTACATTTTGTAGTCCATTGTATAATTTACATAAACATAAATGCAAATTTTGCATGTGAAAAAAGTAAGTACACCCCTACATTTATCACTACTTCAAATACCTAAAATTAGAATCAGGTGCAAATGATTAGAACATCGTTAGAGAGGATCTTGGAGGAACCTGTCTTATTTAAACCTCAGACATTTAGTTTGGTTTGCTCTTTGTTGTTGAAGTGTGTGGCGTCACAATGCCAAGATCAAAAGAGCTCTCTGAGGCCTTCAGAAAGAAGGTTATAGATGCCTACGAGTCTGGGAAGGGATTTAAAAAGATCTCCAAACAATTTGAAATCAATCATTCGACTGTCCGGAAGATCATCTACAAGTGGAGAAGATTCCAAACAACTGCCAACTTGTTCAGACCAGGCCGCCCCAGCAAGTTCAGCCCGAGAGCAGACCGCAAGATGCTGAAATAAGTCTCTAAGAACCCCAGAATGTCATCACGGGACCTAAGGGGAGCTCTTGCCACTGTTGATGTCAAAGTGCATGAGTCTACCATTAGAAAGAGGCTGTACAAATTTGATCTACATGGGAGTTGTGCCAGGAGGGAACCTTTGCTGTCCAGAAAGAACATCAGGGCAAGGCTAAAGTTTGCCAATGAACATCTAGGCAAAGACCAGCACTTCTGGAACAATGTGCTCTGGACAGATGAGTCAAAGGTAGAGCTATTTGGCCACAGTACCAGAAGACATGTTTGGCAAAAACCAAAGACAGCATTTGACCACAAGAACCTGATACCAACTGTAAAGCATGGTGGTGGAAATATTATGGTTTGGGGCAGCTTTGCTGCATCAGGGCCTGGGCAGCTCACCATCATATAATCCACTATGAAGTCTTCATTGTACCAGAGGGTGCTTGAGGATAATGTGAGGCCATCTGTCGGAAAGTTGAAGCTCAACCGAAGGTGGACCTTGCAACATGACAATGACCCTAAACATACCAGTAATTCCACCAAGGAATGGCTGAAAAGAAAGAAATGGAGGGTTCTCGAATGGCCAAGTCAAAGCCCGGATCTAAATCCCATCGAGATGTTGTGGGGGGATTTGAAACGAGCTGTGCATGCAAGAGAGAATGCACAGGAATCACAGGCACAGGCACAGGCACAGGAATCACAATCACATGCACAGGAATCCCTGGTGTTGGGCTAGCGGCTAGGGTGCCGGCTTTAGGATCCTAGGATCCTGGGTTTGAATCCCGGTCGATCGCTGAATTAACGCCAGGGGGGTTGACTCAGCTTGTCATCCTTCCGAGGTCGGCTAATTGAGAACCAGTTCACTGGTAATTCCCTGTTTGTCGTAAAAGGCGACAAAAAGGGTTGGCGTCAGGAAGGGCATCCGGCCGTAAAACATTGCTTCAAAAAGGGGACCAAAAAAAACAAAAACAACCATGGTTCCCGAAAAAGGCCAACCCCTGCTTTGCGGGGGAAAATGGCCTCTAAAGGTTTTTTTTTTTTTTTGTGCATGCAAGAAACCCCTCAAACATCGCACAGCTGAAAGAATTCTGCATGGAAGAGTGGGCAAAAATTTCTCCCAGTCAATGTCAGAGACTGGTAGACAGTTATAAGAAACGCCCACTTGAGGCACCCACTTATAAACGCCCACAAAGGGGGCAATACCTCCTATCAAAGGTGTACTTACTATCACCTATCAAAGGTGTACAAAGGCCAAGGGTGTACTTACTTTTTCCACATGCAAAATTTGCATTTATGTTTATTTAAATTATACAATGGACTAGAAAATGTAAATGTTTCATGATATTTGTTATATTATATCACCTTTATCTATCAATATTGTTGAAATGAAGATCAAATAGCTGTATGTTGAAATATGTTGAAAAAGTCAAAACTTTACATGGGGTGTACTTACTCTCTCTATGGTCGGGTCTTAAGAACATTAGGTGTGTGTTTATTTACCAAGTTGCTTGTGGAGAGATCGTCAAGTGATTAAAGCATTTGAGCAAGCACTCCATTCAAAACACTTAAGGAATGGCTGGCTTGGCAAGCACTAGCTAGCTGCTTGGTAAATGAGCACACCTCCAACCCTTGTGGGGTATATAGATTACAGTAGATCTTCGCTCAGTTCTGTAAGTAAAACTTACCTCATAGATGTCTGGATTCCTCCAAATTTCTTTGTTTAATGTTATAAACAGCATTAACAACTGTTTAAAAAGCTAAACAAACATGTTTGTGGTTTATAATATTTTACAAGCCCGGCTACGCCGCTGTTAGACTTTTGGTCTTGTTTTTGTATGTATGTATGTATGTATGTATGTATGTATGTATGTATAAAAAGAAACAAACAACAAAATGCAGGGTGCATTTTCATATACACAGGTATGTGAAACCCATGGACGAGCGGGACAGTAGGTGACAATGAGTCAGACAAAAAGGACAATTATGTAGGGATGCACCATGGTATGAGGGGAGGAATATAGGGTCTCAGTGGATATGGCAAAGCTCAGAGGCAGAAATGGGAGAGACCACGAAGTGGAAACTTCACTTAAATTGCTCATCTTCTTGCATTTCAAAATTGCTACAAGGCAAAGTTTAAAGGGTTCAAAGTTAATCTACAAACGCCTGTCATTATATCTCAGTGAGGAATACCTGCAGTTGTAAGAAGCTTTCCTGGTGTGTTGCGAGATGCCATGCCTAAAGCGCTCCTCTGGCATCTCTAACACAGAGATCCCACGCTCACCGAAGAGTGCTACAAGATTCCACCTTGGTGCAGGAATGAGGCGATCGACCGGGAAATTGGGAGCAGACACACACAACATCACCTGTGCATGAGGAAAGAGAAAGGGAAATAGGGGAGTCTGGTACGAATGCCAAGAAAAACAAAATCCAACTCAAGCCCAAAAGAGAAGCATTATGGTGGAACTTTGGGTAAAGTAAGTGTTATTGTTAATGATACAAAGTGTTATTGATTTAATAATAATAGGTGGATTGCCAAAATAAAGTGTTTTGAAGACTATAAGGGTGCTAAACAACAAAGGTGTGGTATTCCAAAATGTGAACAATAGATCAGGTTGGCATTCCAAACTTATTACATAGCTCACGACTGATCTCGCATCCCAGGTTCAACAGCTCATGATCGAAAAGTTTGCACATAAATTACATGCAAGAAAAGGACGTAATAAATCAACAATGTACTTTTTTGGAGATTCATGGAAGAGTCAGGTGACGCCACAATAAGCAAGATAATACATGAATATGAGGGAGAGAGACAGAGACAAGAGGAGAGACAGAGACAAGAGGAGAGACAGAGACAAGAGGAGAGACAGAGACAAGAGGAGAGACAGAGACAGAGACAGAGACAGACAGACAGAGACAGGGGTCAGGGGGGCATAGGGGCACAGGGGTAAAGATCCAGGGAGAAACGGGGGAGGAGATGAGGGTGTAGCATCTGTTTGAAAGCCTGAAGGGAGAGTGGGTTAGCACAACGACTGGAAGGAAATTCCACAGACAAGAGAAAAAGGTTAGAGTGGAAGTAGGCAGTAAGAATGTATTTGGAGATTCCAACCGGGATTGAAATATTGGAAGAAAGAGTTGTCCTGGTGGAGCTGGGGAGGGTCAGAGGGCTGAGAGATAGACTGGAGAGATGTTAAAATAAAATAAAAACCCCAAGAAAAATCCAGCGCACAGACCTGGCTATGATGTGACAACAGATCTTGTGCTTCGGGAAAAGAGAAAACGTTGACTGTGATGCGAGGTATGTCTTCCAGGGAAAGCAATAAATCATAATCATCATAATAATAATTATCATATCGTTATATGGAAAGTAGAAGGTACTTCTGTTGAATCTGCCGATCATTCCTTCGGTACTGTCGGCTTGGGATTGGTGCTGGGAGATAATCGCGATAGGACGATAATCGTGCTTTCCAGATGCTATCGCGATAATGAAAATGGAAATTAATTATCACGATAACTACTGTGCATGTGCAGTAGGTAAATCGCACCTTGAACCCGTATATTTGACGGTATGCCGTAATAAATGCAGCCCTATAAAATAACACAGGTGATATATCATATGTAATGCATATTCTCCCAAGATGTAATTTAAATGGTATATCGTTAAGCAATAAACATCACCAAAACATACAACCAACTAATCAAGGCGCCAAAAGTGCTTTCGGTGTTGAATTCAGCAATCGGTTTGACTAAGCTTTGTCTGAAGTTAAGCACTGAAGGCAACAGCATGATCGAGAAGATGAGCATCCTCGGTGTGCGGAGTTTTTGGTATTGAGGACAAGCACAAGCAGGTCAACTCGTTCTTCTCTACTCTCACCATTCTCGGTGAACCAAACAGAACGGGCAAGACGATGTCGTGCATATCATTTATTTATTTATTTATCCCAATTTTGTCACAACATGGGATTACTTGGTATTTATTATTCGCAAAGTTCCACATTGAAAGCGTTATTTTAAATGTCTGAACATAGTCAAATATGGCTTTACAAAGCAGCTTGCTTGGTGTGTCCAGTCCAGCCTGCTCGGTGTGTCCAGTCCAGCTTGCTCGGTGTGTCCAGCTTGCTCGGTGTGTGCAGTCCAGCTTGCTCGGTGTGTTCAGTCCAGCTTGCTCGGTGTGTTCAGTCCAGCTTGCTCGGTGTGTCCAGTCCGCAAGCAGCTTGCTCGGTGTGTCCAGTCCGCAAGCAGCTTGCTCGGTGTGTCCAGTCCGCAAGCAGCTTGCTCGGTGTGTCCAATCCGCAAGCAACTTGTTCGGTGTGACCAGTCCAGCTTGCCCGGTGTGTCCAGTCCAGCTTGCTCGGTGTGTTCAGTCAGCAAGCATGCAGCTTGCTCGGTGTGTTCCGTCAGCAAGCGGCTTGCTCGGTGTGTTCAGTCAGCAAGCATGCAGCTTGCTCGGTGTGTTCCGTCAGCAAGCGGCTTGCTCGGTGTGTTCCGTCAGCAAGCGGCTTGCTCGGTGTGGTCCGTCAGCAAGCGGCTTGCTCGGTGTGTTCCGTCAGCAAGCGGCTTGCTCGGTGTGTTCCGTCAGCAAGCGGCTTGCTCGGTGTGTTCCGTCAGCAAGCGGCTTGCTCGGTGTGTTCCGTCAGCAAGCGGCTTGCTCGGTGTGTCCCGTCAGCAAGCGGCTTGCTCGGTGTGTCCCGTCAGCAAGCGCCTTGCTCGGTGTGTCCCGTCAGCAAGCGGCTTGCTCGGTGTGTCCCGTCAGCAAGCGCCTTGCTCGGTGTGTCCCGTCAGCAAGCGCCTTGCTCGGTGTGTCCCGTCAGCAAGCGGCTTGCTCGGTGTGTCCTGTCAGCAAGCGGCTTGCTCGGTGTGTCCTGTCAGCAAGCGGCTTGCTAGGTGTGTCCCGTCAGCAAGCGCCTTGCTCGGTGTGTCCCGTCAGCAAGCGCCTTGCTCGGTGTGTCCCGTCAGCAAGCGCCTTGCTCGGTGTGTTCCGTCAGCAAGCGGCTTGCTCGGTGTGTTCCGTCAGCAAGCGGCTTGCTCGGTGTGCTCCGTCAGCAAGCGGCTTGCTCGGTGTGTTCCGTCAGCAAGCGGCTTGCTCGGTGTGTTCCGTCAGCAAGCGGCTTGCTCGGTGTGTTCCGTCAGCAAGCGGCTTGCTCGGTGTGTTCCGTCAGCAAGCGCCTTGCTCGGTGTGTTCCGTCAGCAAGCGCCTTTCTCGGTGTGTTCCGTCAGCAAGCGCCTTGCTCGGTGTGTTCCGTCAGCAAGCGGCTTGCTCGGTGTGTTCCGTCAGCAAGCGACTTGCTCGGTGTGTTCCGTCAGCAAGCGCCTTGCTCGGTGTGTTCCGTCAGCAAGCGGCTTGCTCGGTGTGCTCCGTCAGCAAGCGGCTTGCTCGGTGTGCTCCGTCAGCATGCGGCTTGCTCCGTCAGCAAGCGGCTTGCTCCGTGTGCTCCGTCAGCAAGCGGCTTGCTCGGTGTGTTCCGTCAGCAAGCGGCTTGCTCGGTGTGTTCCGTCAGCAAGCGGCTTGCTCGGTGTGTTCCGTCAGCAAGCGCCTTGCTCGGTGTGTTCCGTCAGCAAGCGCCTTGCTCGGTGTGTTCCGTCAGCAAGCGCCTTGCTCGGTGTGTTCCGTCAGCAAGCGGCTTGCTCGGTGTGTTCCGTCAGCAAGCGGCTTGCTCGGTGTGCTCCGTCAGCAAGCGGCTTGCTCGGTGCGCTCCGTCAGCATGCGGCTTGCTCGGTGTGCTCCGTCAGCAAGCGGCTTGCTCGGTGTGTTCCGTCAGCAAGCGGCTTGCTCGGTGTGTTCCGTCAGCAAGCGGCTTGCTCGGTGTGTTCCGTCAGCAAGCGGCTTGCTCGGTATGTTCCGTCAGCAAGCGGCTTGCTCGGTGTGTTCAATCAGCAAGCAGCCTGCTCGGTGTGCTCCGTGTTGCTGTAGCTTGCCAAGCCAGATGTTCCGTATAAACGGTTTTTCAAACTGCTCGTCCAATAGCTCGGCAAACGGAGCAAGCGATTTCGTCCAGGCAAAATGATGTTTGACTTTAAACAAATTGCAACAGAATTACGAACTAAAGAGTACGAACACGCACGCAACTCAAAGGCGATTCAGTCTGTTCTTATTTAGATTGTTATTAATATTGTATACTCCATGATTCTCAAGGCACCAATTACATGATACAATCGCGATAACCAGGCCCTTCAGGCTTCATTATCGTGATATAGGTTTTTCCATCATCACCCAGGCCTAGTACTAGTACTAGTAGGTACACGTCACATTTACCCTAACCCAACTTTATTACGAGGTGTGAATGTGTTAGGTAGTCAAGGTAGAATTTGGTGACAAGAGGACAAATGTTTGGCCAACGCACTCGTAAATATTTGAGTGATCAGCCGCAGTCGCAAATAGTTGAGTGATCAGCCGCAGTCGCAAATAGTTGAGTAAAGTCAGTCAGTAATGACTCGTGGTTGAGTAAAGGCCACCAGTCTCTGATGAGCTCCACCTTAGTCCTTATCTTCTGTCGCGACATTAAATTAATATCGCTCTTATTTACTCACTCACCTCTGCTTCCACTTCTCTGCCATTCTCCCCTCCGGCTTCCAATTGCCTCAGGTTAAGGGCTAATAAACGAGCGCGGTCTCCATCCCACACGTATAACTCTCCGTCTCGCTCGAACATCACGTCCCGAGCACCTCCCCGCCGATCTGTACTGCCGTCATGCCTCGACAGAACTTCTCGTAGCTCTAAAAACATTCCATGTTCGCTCAATGCTTTCCTCCAATTACCTTGCTTCGCCCCCATAACTACCTCAGCCCGCAGCCCGCACCAAGAGCAACGACTTCCGGTGAAAGATTTACTTCCTTTTTAAATTCGTTATCATCATCCGACCTGTTTCACGTTGTACAGTATTTTTATCCGAATATCCTGGTTCAAATTAATCCACAGTTTAACGATATTTATATATCGATAATAATACGATATTTATCTGATATAATGATGGCAAAACATTAAAAGAATAGAAGTTGGAAATTAGTCTCGCTGACTATTATACGCCATACACAGCACAATGGTACATCATCTGCTACACCGCCACGATCAACAAAAGGGATATAAAAGCGTTTGGATTGCACAAGGTAAAATAATTTCATACTATTCACGATAAAAAATATAAAAAGTAAAACATGCGGTAGCAGTTGATATATTCATTAATATTCAGGAAACAAGCAGCTTGCTCGGCTGGATAGAAAGCTGGCTGGAAAAGGAAAGGACATTTCATTGAACATTTTTCATTGGACATTTTTTCAGGATTTTTTTCATTCAGGATTCAGGATTCAGGATTTTCATTTTCATTTCAAAGGACATTTCGGCTGGAAAGGCTGGCTGGATAGATGAGCGAACTGGTGGACATTAAAGATCATTATGCGGCGGCTTTCGCGAAGCCGAGTGGTTTTGACGCCGAGTTTAACTTATTTATACAGTATACTTATAGGTGATGCTGTGAACAAAATACTGCCACATTCAGACGAATGTCAGGCTGATGAAACCGGTTCGTGAAAGACTTGGGCCAAAAGATTTCATTGACCATCTCCACCAAATCGAAGGAGCAGATTAGGTGTTTAATATACGAACTAAACATATCTAAATAAAACCTTTTAAAACACGGATGGAGTTGACACACATTTAATTAAAAGTACATTTTTATTGAAGAGACAAAAAAAATTAAACCCCCGCCTAAAATTTTTAAGGAAGAAGAGTCCATTCCCTAGGGATTACGTGGTTATTACACAGGCGTCACTTGGTTACTATGGTGATTTAACGCTCACGTGATTTGACGGAAACGGATTTATCGACGGAGACCTTGCGACTAATTATACACACACTAATCGTTTAGGCCTTGAAAGCAGAAACAAAGGTATTTTATGCTTTTCTTTGTTGGAAATGATGCCGGGTTTGAGAAACTTTTCTTTAACTTTAAGGGGTGAAGCCGCTTCAATACAGAATTTGGCTATGTCCGCCCGTCCGTCGAAAATAATTAATAAAGAAGAACCTTTCCAATCCACCGTTTTAATCCGAAATAGTTCTAAAGTGTACTTCTAAAGGGTTATTCTAAAGGTTAATTATAAGGGGTAATTCTAAAGGGTTATTGTAAAGGGTAATTCTACAGGGTAATTCTACAGGGTAATTCCACAGGGTAATTCCACAGGGTAATTCTACAGGGTAATTCCAGAGGGTTATTGTAAAGGGTAATTCTACATGGTAATTCCACAGGGTAATTCTAAAGTATAATTCTAAAGGGTTATTCTAAAGGTTAATTAGAAGGGGTAATTCCAGAGGGTTATTGTAAAGGGTAATTCTACATGGTAATTCTACAGGGTAATTCTAAAGTATAATTCTAAAGGGTTATTCTAAAGGTTAATTAGAAGGGGTAATTCTAAAGGGTTATTGTAAAGGGTAATTCTACAGGGTAATTCTACAGGGTAATTCCACAGGGTAATTCTACAGGGTAATTCCACAGGGTAATTCTATAGGGTAATTCTACATGGTAATTCCACAGGGTAATTCTACAGGGTAATTCTACAGGGTAATTCCACAGGGTAATTTCACAGGGTAATTCTACAGGGTAATTCTACAGGGTAATTCTACAGGGTAATTCTACAGGGTAATTCCACAGGGTAATTCTACAGGGTAATTCCACAGGGTAATTCTACAGGGTAATTCTACAGGGTAATTCCACAGGGTAATTCTACAGGGTAATTCCACAGGGTAATTCTACAGGGTAATTCCACAGGGTAATTCTACAGGGTAATTCTACAGGGTAATTCTACAGGGTAATTCCACAGGGTAATTCTACAGGGTAATTCCACAGGGTAATTCTACAGGGTAATTCTACAGTGTAATTCTACAGGGTATTTCCACATGGTAATTCTACAGGGTAATTCTACAGGGTAATTCTACAGGGTAATTCTACAGGGTAATTCTAAAGTGTAATTCTAAAGGGTTATTCTAAAGGTTAATTAGAAAGGGTAATTCTAAAGGGTTATTGTAAAGGGTAATTCCACAGGGTAATTCTACAGGGTAATTCCACTGGGTAATTCTACAGGGTAATTCTACAGGGTAATTCTACAGGGTAATTCCACAGGGTAATTCTACAGGGTAATTCCACAGGGTAATTCCACAGGGTAATTCTACAGGGTAATTCTACAGGGTAATTCCACAGGGTAATTCTACAGGGTAATTCTACAGGGTAATTCTACAGGGTAATTCCACAGGGTAATTCTACAGGGTAATTCCACAGGGTAATTCTACACGGTAATTCCACAGGGTAATTCTACAGGGTAATTCCACAGGGTAATTCTACAGGGTAATTCCACAGGGTAATTCTACAGGGTAATTCCACAGGGTAATTCTACAGGGTAATTCCACAGGGTAATTCTACAGGGTAATTCTACAGGGTAATTCTACAGGGTAATTCTACAGGGTAATTCCACAGGGTAATTCTACAGGGTAATTCCACAGGGTAATTCTACAGGGTAATTCTACAGGGTAATTCCACAGGGTAATTCTACAGGGTAATTCCACAGGGTAATTCCACAGGGTAATTCTACAGGGTAATTCCACAGGGTAATTCCACAGGGTAATTCTACAGGGTAATTCCACAGGGTAATTCTACAGGGTAATTCTACAGGGTAATTCTACAGGGTAATTCCACAGGGTAATTCTACAGGGTAATTCCACAGGGTAATTCTACAGGGTAATTCTACAGGGTAATTCTACAGGGTAATTCTACAGGGTAATTCTAAAGTGTAATTCTAAAGGGATATTGTAAAGGGTAAGTCTACAGGGTAATTCTACAGGGTAATTCCACAGGGTAATTCCACAGGGTAATTCTAAAGTGTAATTCTAAAGTGTAATTCTAAAGTGTAATTCTAAAGTGTAATCCAAAGTGTAATTCTAAAGCGTAATTCTAAAATGTAATTCTAAAGTGTAATTCTAAAGTGTAATTCGAAAGTGTAATTCTAAAGTGTAATTCTAAAGTGTAATTCTAAAATGTAATTCTAAAGTGTAATTCTAAAGTGTAATTCTAAAGTGTAATTCTAAAGAGTAATTCTAAAGGGTAATTCTAAAGTGTAATTCTAAAGTGTAATTCTAAAGTGTAATTCTAAAGTGTAATTCTAAAGTGTAATTCTAAAGTGTAATTCTAAAGTGTAATTCTAAAGTGTAATTCTAAAGTGTAATTCTAAAGTGTAATTCTAAAGTGTAATTCGAAAGAGTAATTCTAAAGGGTAATTCTAAAGTGTAATTCTAAAGTGTAATTCTAAAGTGTAATTCTAAAGTGTAATTCTAAAGTGTAATTCTAAAGTGTAATTCTAAAGTGTAATTCTAAAGTGTAATTCTAAAGTGTAATTCTAAAGTGTAATTCTAAAGTGTAATTCTAAAGTGTAATTCTAAAATGTAATTCTAAAGATTAATTCTAAAGTGTAATTCTAAAGTGTAATTCTAAAGTGTAATTCTAATGTGTAATTCGAAAGTGTAATTCTAAAGTGTAATTCTAAAGGTAATTCTAAAGTGTAATTCTAAAGTGTAATTTGAAAGGTAATTCTAAAGTGTAATTTGAAAGGTAATTCTAAAGTGTAATTCGAAAGGTAATTCTAAAGTGTAATTCTAAAGTGTAATTCTAAAGTGTAATTCTAAAATGTAATTCTAAAGTGTAATTCTAAAGTGTAATTCTAAAGTGTAATTCGAAAGTGTAATTCTAAAGTGTAATTCTAAAGTGTAATTCTAAAGTGTAATTCGAAAGGTAATTCTGAAGTGTAATTCTAAAGTGTAATTCGAAAGGTAATTCTAAAGTGTAATTCGAAAGGTAATTCTAAAGTGTAATTCTAAAGTGTAATTCGAAAGGTAATTCTAAAGTGTAATTCTAAAGTGTAATTCGAAAGGTAATTCTAAAGTGTAATTCGAAAGGTAATTCTAAAGTGTAATTCTAAAGTGTAATTCTAATGTGTAATTCTAAAGTGTAATTCTAAAGTGTAATTCTGAAGTGTAATTCTAAATGTAATTCTAAAGTGTAATTCCAAAGGGTAATTCTAAAGTGTAATTCTGAAGTGTAATTCTAAAGTGTAATTCTAAAGTGTAATTCTAAAGTGTAATTCTAAAGTGTAATTCTAAAGGTAATTCTAAAGTGTAATTCTAAAGTGTAATTTGAAAGGTAATTCTAAAGTGTAATTTGAAAGGTAATTCTAAAGTGTAATTCGAAAGGTAATTCTAAAGTGTAATTCTAAAGTGTAATTCTAAAGTGTAATTCTAAAATGTAATTCTAAAGTGTAATTCTAAAGTGTAATTCTAAAGTGTAATTCGAAAGTGTAATTCTAAAGTGTAATTCTAAAGTGTAATTCTAAAGTGTAATTCGAAAGGTAATTCTGAAGTGTAATTCTAAAGTGTAATTCGAAAGGTAATTCTAAAGTGTAATTCGAAAGGTAATTCTAAAGTGTAATTCTAAAGTGTAATTCGAAAGGTAATTCTAAAGTGTAATTCTAAAGTGTAATTCGAAAGGTAATTCTAAAGTGTAATTCGAAAGGTAATTCTAAAGTGTAATTCTAAAGTGTAATTCTAAAGTGTAATTCTAAAATGTAATTCTAAAGTGTAATTCTAAAGTGTAATTAGAAAGTGTAATTCTAAAATGTAATTCTAAAGTGTAATTCTAAAGTGTAATTCTAAAGTGTAATTCGAAAGGTAATTCTAAAGTGTAATTCTAAAGTGTAATTCGAAAGGTAATTCTAAAGTGTAATTCGAAAGGTAATTCTAAAGTGTAATTCTAAAGTGTAATTCGAAAGTGTAATTCTAAAGTGTAATTCGAAAGGTAATTCTAAAGTGTAATTCGAAAGGTAATTCTAAAGTGTAATTCTAAAGTGTAATTCTAAAGTGTAATTCTAAAGTGTAATTCTAAAGTGTAATTCTAAAGTGTAATTCGAAAGGTAATTCTAAAGTGTAATTCGAAAGGTAATTCTAAAGTGTAATTCGAAAGGTAATTCTAAAGTGTAATTCTAAAATGTAATTCTAAAGTGTAATTCTAAAGTGTAATTCGAAAGTGTAATTCTAAAGTGTAATTCTAAAGTGTAATTCTAAAATGTAATTCTAAAGTGTAATTCTAAAGTGTAATTCTAAAGTGTAATTCTAAAGAGTAATTCTAAAGGGTAATTCTAAAGTGTAATTCTAAAGTGTAATTCTAAAGTGTAATTCTAAAGTGTAATTCTAAAGTGTAATTCTAAAGTGTAATTCTAAAGTGTAATTCTAAAGTGTAATTCTAAAGTGTAATTCTAAAGTGTAATTCTAAGGTGTAATTCTAAAGTGTAATTCTAAAGTGTAATTCTAAAATGTAATTCTAAAGAGTAATTCTGAAGTGTAATTCTAAAGTGTAATTCTAAAGTGTAATTCTAATGTGTAATTCGAAAGTGTAATTCTAAAGTGTAATTCTGAAGTGTAATTCTAAATGTAATTCTAAAGTGTAATTCCAAAGGGTAATTCTAAAGTGTAATTCTAAAGTGTAATTCTGAAGTGTAATTCTAAAGTGTAATTCTAAAGTGTAATTCTAAAGTGTAATTCTAAAGTGTAATTCTAAAGTGTAATTCTGAAGTGTAATTCTAAAGTGTAATTCTAAAGGGTAATTCTAAAGTGTAATTCTAAAGTGTAATTCTGAAGTGTAATTCTAAAGTGTAATTCTAAAGTGTAATTCTAAAGTGTAATTCTAAAGTGTAATTCTAAAGTGTAATTCTAAAGTGTAATTCTAAAGTGTAATTCTAAAATGTAATTCTAAAGTGTAATTTGAAAGGTAATTCTAAAGTGTAATTCTAAAATGTAATTCTAAAGTGCAATTCGAAAGGTAATTCTAAAGTGTAATTCTGAAGTGTAATTCTAAAGTGTAATTCTAAAGTGTAATTCGAAAGTGTAATTCTAAAGTGTAATTCTAAAGTGTAATTCGAAAGGTAATTCTAAAGTGTAATTCTAAAATGTAATTCTAAAGTGTAATTCTAAAGTGTAATTCGAAAGGTAATTCTAAAGTGTAATTCTAAAGTGTAATTCTGAAGTGTAATTCTAAAGTGTAATTCTAAAGTGTAATTCTAAAATGTAATTCTAAAGTGTAATTCTAAAGTGTAATTCTAAAGTGTAATTCGAAAGGTAATTCTAAAGTGTAATTCTGAAGTGTAATTCTAAAGTGTAATTCTAAAGTGTAATTCTAAAGTGTAATTCTAAAGTGCAATTCTAAAGGGTAATTCTAAAGTGTAATTCTAAAGTGTAATTCTAAAATGTAATTCTAAAGTGTAATTCTAAAGGGTAATTCTAAAGTGTAATTCTAAAGTGTAATTCTAAAGTGTAATTCTAAAATGTAATTCTAAAGTGTAATTCTAAAGTGCAATTCTAAAGGGTAATTCTAAAGTGTAATTCTAAAGTGTAATTCTAAAATGTAATTCTAAAGTGTAATTCTAAAGTGCAATTCTAAAGGGTAATTCTAAAGTGTAATTCTAAAGTGTAATTCTAAAATGTAATTCTAAAGTGTAATTCTAAAGGGTAATTCTAAAGGGTAATTCTAAAGTGTAATTCTAAAGTGTAATTCTAAAGTGTAATTCTAAAGTGTAATTCTAAAGTGTAATTCTAAAGTGTAATTCTAAAGAGTAATTCTAAAGTGTAATTCTAAAATGTAATTCTAAAGTGTAATTCTAAAGTGCAATTCTAAAGGGTAATTCTAAAGTGTAATTCGAAAATGTAATTCTAAAGTGTAATTCTAAAGTGTAATTCTAAAGGGTAATTCTAAAGTGTAATTCGAAAGGTAATTCTAAAGTGTAATTCTAAAATGTAATTCTAAAGTGCAATTCTAAAGGGTAATTCTAAAGTGTAATTCGAAAGGTAATTCTAAAGTGTAATTCTAAAATGTAATTCTAAAGTGTAATTCTAAAGTGCAATTCTAAAGGGTAATTCTAAAGTGTAATTCTAAAGTGTAATTCTAAAATGTAATTCTAAAGTGTAATTCTAAAGTGTAATTCTAAAGGGTAATTCTAAAGTGTAATTCTAAAGTGTAATTCTAAAGTGTAATTCTAAAGTGTAATTCTAAAGTGTAATTCTAAAGTGTAATTCTAAAGTGTAATTCTAAAGAGTAATTCTAAAGAGTAATTCTAAAGTGTAATTCTAAAGTGTAATTCTAAAGTGTAATTCTAATGTGCAATTCTAAAGTGTAATTCTGAAGTGTAATTCTAAATTGTAATTCTAAAGTGCAATTCTACAGGGTAATTCCAAAGGGTTATTATAAAGGGTAATTCTAAAGGGTTATTGCAAAAGGGTAATTCTACAGGGTAATTCTACAGGGTAATTCCAAAGGGTTATTATAAAGGGTAATTCTAAAGGGTTATTGTAAAGGGTAATTCTACAGGGTAATTCTACAGGGTAATTCCAAAGGGTTATTACAAAGGGTAATTCTAAAGGGTTATTGTAAAGGGTAATTCCCCATGTTAATTCTACAGGGTAATTCTACAGGGTAAATAAAACAGGTCTCACAGTTCACTCCCAGGCCTACAAGGACCACATACAACACTATAAAGATGCCCTCGCCCGCGCCCGCTCCGCCTACTACTCTCAAATTATCCACTCTGGCTCCGGAAACCCAAAAGCACTCTTCTCTACAATAAACAAACTCCTCAGCCCCCTGAACACCACCACCCAGTCATTCACAATAGACAACTGCATCTCCTTCCTTTCATTCTTCCAACGCAAAATTGAAAACATCTACAACAGCTTGACCACCGCCACACCCGCTCCCCCTCAAACCACCTGCCCCCCCTTATCCTGCCATCCCCTGTCTCAATTCTCCCCAGTCTCCCCTACTGACCTCTCTGAACTCCTCATCGGAATGAAAACTGCCACCTGCACTCTTGACCCCATCCCCTCCAGCTTTGTCAAGGCCTCCCTTCCTGCTCTCTCTCCACTTATCATTGCAACAATAAACTCCTCCCTGTCTACAGGCATCGTCCCACCATCCCTCAAAATTGCTGCTGTTACCCCCATTCTGAAAAAACCTGGACTAAACCCTGACACCCTAAATAACTTCAGACCCATCTCCAACCTACCCTTTCTGTCAAAGGTTTTGGAACGCGCTGTAGCCACTCAACTCAAACATCACCTCTCTGCAATAACCTGTATGAAACATTCCAATCCGGATCCGGATTCCGCAACCACAGTACTGAAACTGCTCTCCTCAAAATCACCAACGACCTTCTCCTCTCCTCTGACGCTGGCAACCTCAACATTCTCATCCTCCTCGACCTCAGCGCCGCCTTTGACACCATCGATCACACCATCCTCCTCACCCGACTTGAAACCACCTTTAACATTACCGGCACTGCCCTCTCTTGGATTAAATCATACCTCTCTGACAGACGTCAGTTCATCTCCATCAATAACTGCAAATCCCCCACTGCTCCCCTCCCCCAAGGTGTCCCCCAAGGTTCAGTTCTTGGCCCCCTCTTCTTCATCCTTTACCTGTCCCCCCTCGGTCACTTAATCCGCCGTCATGGTCTCCAATTCCACTGCTTCGCCGATGACATCCAGCTTTTCATCTCCACCAAGTCCATCTCCACCGCCACCCACTCTATCCTGACAAACTGCATCACTGAAATAAAATCCTGGCTTCAAATCAACTTCCTCAAACTTAACTGTGATAAATCTGAAATAATCATCATTGGCCCAAAAACGCTCACCAAGTCCACCCATAACTTTGCCCTCAACATCGATGGTTTCCCAGTATCCACCTCCCCTCACATCCGGAATCTTGGCATCATCTTTGACCAAACCCTCTTCTTCGACAAATACACTGAACAGATCACAAAGACAGCCTTCTTTCACCTGAAAAACATCGCCCGTCTCCGTCCATCCCTCTCCTCCGTGGCTGCAGAAACCCTCATCCACGCCTTCATCACTTCCCGTCTGGACTACTGCAATAGCCTCCTTTATGGTTCACCCTCAACAATCACCAATAAACTCCAATACATTCAGAACTCCGCTGCCCGTCTACTCACCCATTCCCGGACCCGTGACCACATCACCCCCGTCCTTTACAAGCTTCACTGGCTCCCCATCTCCCAGAGAATCCAGTACAAAATCCTCCTCTTGACCGACAAAGCCCTCCATAACCTGGCCCCATCCTACCTGGCTGACCTCCTCTCCAGACACACTCCCACCCGCAACCTCCGCTCTGCTGGTACCAACCTCCTGACCCCCCCCCCCCATCCGGACCAAATTTAGATCCTGGGGGGACAGGGCCTTCTCCATCGCTGCTCCCACCCTCTGGAACTCGCTACCTCACACCATCAGAGACTCCTCCTCACTCACCACATTCAAAACATCACTCAAGACCCACCTGTTCAACACTGCATTCAACATTTAACCCACAGCATCTAACCCCTGACTATCTCCACTCCTTCTCCCTCCTTTGTGCTTTGAATATTTCCCTATTGATTCTTCTTTTTTTGCAATTGTCTTTATGTTTTGCTATGCATTATGTTTTGCACTCTGTCAAAGCGTCTTTGGGCTTCCTGAAAAGCGCTATATAAAATAAATGCATTATTATTATTATTATTAATTCTACAAGGTAATTCCAAAGGGTTATTCTGAAGGGTAATTCTAAAGGGTTATTGTAAAGGGTTATTCTACAGGGTAATTCCAAAGGGTTATTGTAAAGGGTAATTCTACAGGGTAATTCTACAGGGTAATTCTACAGGGTAATTCCAAAGGGTTATTATAAAGGGTAATTCTAAAGGGTTATTGTGAAGGGTTATTCTACAGGGTAATTCCAAAGGGTTATTGTAAAGGGTAATTCTACAGGGTAATTCTACAGGGTAATTCCAAAGGGTTATTATAAAGGGTAATTCTAAAGGGTTATTGCAAAGGGTAATTCTACAGGGTAATTCCAAAGGGTTATTATAAAGGGTAATTCTAAAGCGTTATTGTAAAGGGTAATTCCCCACGTTAATTCTACAGGGTAATTCCAAAGGGTTATTCTGAAGGGTAATTCTAAAGGGTTATTGTGAAGGGTTATTCTACAGGGTAATTCCAAAGGGTTATTGTAAAGGGTAATTCTACAGGGTAATTCTACAAGGTAATTCCAAAGGGTTATTATAAAGGGTAATTCTAAAGGGTTATTGCAAAGGGTTATTCTTCAGGGTAATTCCAAAGGGTTATTATAAAGGGTAATTCTAAAGGGTTATTGTAAAGGGTTATTCGACAGGGTAATTCCAAAGGGTTAATATAAGGGGTAATTCTAAAGGGTTATTGTAAAGGGTAATTCTGCAGGGTAATTCCATAGGGTTAATATAAGGGGTAATTCTAAAGGGTTATTGTAAAGGGTAATTCTGCAGGGTAATCCCAAAGGGTTAATATAAGGGGTAATTCTAAAGGGTTATTCTAACGGGTACTTCTACAGTGTAATTCTAAATGGTAATTCTGAAGGGTAATTCTAAAGTGCAATTCCAAAGTGTTATTCTAAAGGATAATTATAAAGGGTAATTCCAAAGTGTAATTCTGAAGTGTAATTCTAAAGTGTAATTCTAAAGTGTAATTCTAAAGGGTAATTCTAAAGTGTAATTCTAAGGGGTAATTCTAAAGGGTAATTCTAAAGGGTAATTCTAAAGTGTAATTCTAAAGTGTAATTCTAAACAGTAATTCTAAAGGGTAATTCTAAAGTGTAATTCTAAAGTGCAATTCTAAAGGGTAATTCTAAAGGGTAATTCTAAAGGGGATTCTAAAGGGTTATTCTAAACCTAAAGGGTAATTCTTAAGGGTAATTCTAAAGGGTAATTCTAAAGTGTAATTTTAAAGGTTAATTCCAAAGGGTAATTCTAAAGAGTTTCATTCGTTTCTAATCCTTGCCTATGTCATATTTAAAATGCCAAACTGAACAGCTTCCTTCGGACATGGGTGATTTTTTGAATGTAAGCCAGCACCTAACAGCTGATTCAAAGACGGTGACGTCAGTAATCTCCCATTTTGCATCCATCCCACAAATACCTCCAAAATATGTCAAATATAATCTATATATATAAAACACAGTTTGTGTGTGTGTGTGTGTGTGTGTGTGTGTGTGTGTGTGTGTGTGTGTGTGTGTGTGTGTGTGTGTGTGTGTGTGTATAATGTTACCGATAGACTCCTAAACGGAGAGGCTTACGTGCTTGATATTTGACATAGACATGGCCATTGAGCGTGGGACGAACATGGCCGAACTCAAAATATTTGACGATCCATATTTTTTATTCATATTTACCTCAGCGCATTTCAGCGCACGGAATCAATGGAATCAGAGCAGGTGGGCGCTGATTCGCTCAGAGCGATCACGTGATGACGCTATGACGCTATGAAAAAAAAAATCGCTATGACGCTATGAAACGCTATGACGCTATGACCGCTATGACGCTATGAAAAAAAAAATCGCTATGACGCTATGACGCTATGAAAAAAAAATCGCTATGACGCTATGAAATGCTATGACGCTATGAACGATATGACGCTATGAACACTATGACGCTATGACGCTATGAAAAAAAAATCGCTATGATGCTATGACGCTATGAACGCTATGAAAAAAAAATCGCTATGACGCTATGAAATGCTATGACGCTATGAACGATATGACGCTATGACGCTATTAACGCTATGACGCTATGAAAAAAAAAATCGCTCGCTTTGCCAAGGGGCTCGCTCCCCCCCCCCCCCCGTTCCCCTCCCCTCCCCCTCCCGGCAATGCCGGGTACTTCTGCTAGTTAAGTATAATTTACTTTGCATTAAATTATTATGTCCAAAACTACAAGAAAACGAACGAGACAGAACAAAAGACTCCTTGAATCTTAAATAACTAGAGCAATGCGACTGTGTCTCCAATTGGCCTCCACATAGTCCCACAACAGGTAGATGCCCTCGCTTACTGTCCTAAAAATATACAGGTTTGATTGAAATCCCTTCATCTGTTTTCAAGTGTCACATTTTCACCAGCCATGACAGGTTTCACATCGACCGGTGAAGCGGTTTCAGAGAAGGGATTTTTTTTAATGTCGGCTTTCAAACTAATATTTCTGCCCCACCACGTGATGTATGACCTATAAAAATGTACATTCTACATATATAAGGGGTGTAGGGGATCACGTTTGTGAAGTTTCATGTTGATCGGATAAGGTTCATTTTTCTATCCAAGATGGCTGCCAAAGCACGTGACTTACGACATCATCATTTTCAAAGTATATGCAACATGATAGGGTAAGTGTTGGATGATATTTCAAAAAAAATTTCATTGATAGGGTATGTAGTTTCAGAGATATTCGTGATCATCTTTTAATCACCATGCCTAGTCGATGACACATGTAAAGTTTGGAGTCAATCGATTTGGTGGTTTGGGAGAAGGTGTTTTTTAAAGGTTTTAGGTTAAATCCAATATGGCTGCCAAACTATGTGACCCATGATGTCATAAATTTAATATTTCACTACAAATGGGTCATCTTACTATAATTCACCAAATGTCCATCCTTCTGTCTGTCCGTCCGTTCGAAGGTACCGCAAAAACTGCTGAACCGATCGCAACGATATTTTGGGTGGGTAATCCTGGGATCTCCTGGAGTAAAATAGGCTATATTGTTTTCCCAATTTCAGCTTTGGCCTCCAGCATTTTCAGGGTTGGACTCCCGCATAACGTTATTTTCCCGGGTGCCGCACAAACGGCTGCACCGATCGCTGCACAGCTGCACCGATCAGACTCGGTGACCTCGGAGTCTGACCGAGACAAAGACCTTTTATAAGGACATGGGTTGAATCCCTGCTTGAGAGAATGCCAACCCCCTCCCCGCCATCACGGCCGTCTCTCCAAATCACAATCCCACGAGATATGTGGAAAGGACGACCCAAAACCAATTATCTTCTTTTTGTTTCGTATATAAACATCATTAAAAGTAAATAATGACCTCGGCCAAAGTTCAAACGATGTGGGTTTAATTTCTACATGAGAGAACTCCACATAGCTATTTGGGTGGCGTATAAGCCAACAGATCGCTGTCTCCATCGATCTTGCCGAGGCCGGAACACCTATCGGCTCAAAATCCTTTTTTTTTTTTTTTTTTTTTTTTTTTTTTTGTATACAAGATCGAGGCTCGTGAAAGAGCGAACATTAATCACACAGAAAGACAAACAGACACATAAAACAAATAACATCGGGAGCGGTAGACAAGATGGGGAGAGAGGGGGAAGGACACAAACACAACATTTGAGAGCAGGGACCGAGAGACATGGAGACATGGAGAGATCTGTGGGAGGGAGAGGGCTTTGGGGGGGAGGCATGTGAAGGGGGGGAGGCATGTGAAGGGGGGGAGGCATGTGAAGGGGGGGGGGGGTGGGAGAGGTATAAACATATGGACACTGCCAGGATTTCCAGGAAATAAGTTGGAATTTCAAACAAGGTGGATCTGGGGTGAATTAGTGGGGGTAGAAAAGATCAAGGTTATGGATGGGGGAAGATAAGAGATGGTGGTGAACAGCTGTTTTAAAGACCTGGAGGGAGGAGAGGGATTGAAGGGAGTGTGGGAGTTTGTTCCACAGGCGGGAGAAAAGAGGAATGAAAGAGTGAAGGTGAGCAGAGAGCCGAGATTTCGGCAGTTTAACCATCAGAGGGTTGCTGGCAGATCTTGTGCGACCTGTAGGAATATTTGGGGGACAGAGCACAGAGAGAGCTGGGGGAGCAAGGCCAGAGAGGAGTCGGTAGAAGACAGAAAGACCACCTACCTGCCTGCGGTGAGTGAGTGAAAGGCCCTCAGAGATAGCTTCATCGCGGGAGATTCCAATGATTTTGAAAGCTTTGGATTCAACAGCGTGAAGCCGAGCCAGGTGTGAGGCAGGAGCACCAGCCCATAGGGGAGAACAGTATTCCATTGAGCTGCGGATGAAAGCCTTGTATGTGGTGAGGAGCTCAGGTGTGCCGAGGAAGGACTTCGCACGACGGAGGATGCCCAGTCGGCGACTGGCTTTGGAGGCCAGCTTGGAAATGTGGTTTTCCCAAGAAAGATCATGGCAGATAGTGAGACCCAAAAGCTTGAGTGACAGAACTTCTTGGAGAGGATTGTTGAGAAAGTAGATGGGAGGGTTGTCCAGTCGATCTTTTCGGAGAGACATAGTAAGAGAGTGAGATTTGGCAGGATTGAAAGACATGTTCCACTTGTTTGACCAGTCTGTGATTTTGTCCAGGTCTTCAGAGAGTGAGGAGGCTGCAGACTGCCGATCTGAGGGAGGAGGAATGGAGCGGCAGAGAGTGGAGTCATCAGCAAAGAGATAGAGAGGATTTTCCAGAGAGTCAGAGAGATCATTGATAAAGACCAGAAAAAGCACAGGGCCCAGCACACTTCCTTGGGGAACTCCAGCCTGAACAGGAAGGGGAGATGAGAGAAATCCATTCAGGGCCACACGTTGACTACGACCAGAGAGGAAGTCCGCAAGCCATGCATGGAGATTTCCATGGATACCATAGGAGGAGAGTTTGGTGAGCAGAGCTGGGTGCCAGACCGTATCAAAGGCCCTTGATATGTCAAGGGAGACAGCTCTGATTTCCTGTTTGGCATTGAGGACCTCCATCCATTGTTGAGACAGCAGAAGCAGCATGTCCAGAGTAGAGTGACCTGGTCTGAAACCAAATTGATGATCAGAGATCAAGCCATTGGAGAAGAGGAAAGATTTCATATCCGAAGCAATGATGGATTCCATGACTTTGCTGATAATTGGGAGCAGGCTGATTGGTCTGTAGTTGCAAGGATCTGTTTTTGCACCTTTTTTGTGTAAAGCGGTAATGTTGGCTGATTTCCAGGATGCTGGCAGATGACCTTGAGCAAAAGATAGGGTGAAAAGAACAGAGAGAGGGTGAGATAGAGCGGCAGAGCAGGATTTTAGGACCCGTGGGCTGATGCCGTCTGGTCCAGTTGCAGAATCAGAGTCGAGGTTTGACAAAAACTCCTCCACCTTGTCAGGACAGAAGGACACAGAGTCCAGGAGCAGTTGGGTTCGACTGGGAAAGGTGGGAACAGAGAGAGATGGGTTTGGGACTAAGGATGTCGAGGCGAACACAGAGTTGAGGCATTCGGCTTTGTCACGTGCGATGTCAACTGTGTGGCCATTTGAGGTAAGGGAGGGGATGGAGGGGGAACAAACACCAGAAACGGATTTGACCAGACGCCACCAGGATTTGGAGGAAGGAGACAGGTTTGAGAGTTCATTCTTGAGTGAGGAGAGATAGTGCTTCCTGGCACTCCTGAGGGTAGACACACACTTGTTCCGAGCTTGGTGGAAGGAACTGAGATTTCCTTCAGTTGGATTAGCCTTCCAAGAGGCAAAGGCAAGTTGTTTCAGGGCAACTGCCTCACCACAAGATTCAGTGTACCATGGACGGGAGGAAGGGTAAGACAATTGAAGGCGAGATGGGATAAATCTGTGCATGAGAGAGATCAGTTTGCTTTGGAAGAATTCCCAGGAAGAATTGATGTCAGAGGCAGTGGAGATGGGAGACCAATCCAGACGATTGATGGCTGCTTGAAGACCGTCCCAGTCGGCCTGAGTGAAATGCCAGACTCGTCGACGCTGAGGAGGCTCTCTGAGAATGGCCAGAGAGATGTCCACTTTGACAAGCACATGATCAGAAGAACCGATTGGAGCAGAAGAAGAGCAGCAGACATTAGCAGGGAAGTTTGTCATAACCAAGTCTAGAAGAGAAGATACTCCATTGGCTGAGATCCGGGTCGGGAAATTGACAGATTGTGTCAATCCCAGTGAGTCACAGAAGTCCTTTGCTGAGGTGCCATGACTAGTGAGAGAGGAACCCACACCCAACCAGGTGGCATGATGACAGTTGAAGTCACCACATATGAGGAAGAGAGAGTTGGGATGAGTGGATAGAAGTTGGTCCATGTTCTCAGACATTGAAATGTAGATGGAGTCATCACTGTTTGGGGGACGGTACAGAACACATATGAACAAAAGGTGGGAGCGGAGAGGAAGCCGTAACCAGAGGTACTCCTGCGGGTGAGGAGGAAAGAGAGCAGTGCAAGGAGAGTGAGGAAGAGAGTTTTTGACAAAGATAGCCACCCCACCACCAGGCCGAGGCTCAGGTCTATCATACCGGAGGAGGGAGTAACCAGGAAGAGATATTAAGGAATCAGAGACATCTTGAAGGAGGAAAGTCTCTGTTAAGCAGATCAAGTCTGGATTGTCAGAAGCAACCTGTATGGAGAGATCAGTCAGGTTTGAGCGAAGGCCCCGGATGTTTGAGGTCCATACCGTTAATGAAGAGAGAGGGGGAGCATCGGGTACAGGACAGGGGAGGGGAGGAGTAGGGTAAGATGAAGGATGAGAGGGGGAGGTAGGGAGAGCAGTTGATAGTGTTTCAGATGTTGCAGAAGAGTTCCAAGAAAGGGAAGGATGAGGAGGATGAAAGGTTTGCTGGTGAAGGGATGCGGCACAGTGAGGGGTTGTTTGAGGGGGGGCAGAGGAAAGTAGAAGGTTTTGGGGGGTGGAGGTATGAGATAGAAGGGAGACGAAGTGGGGAGGAGGCAGCTTGGAGGAGGAGGGGGGAGGAGAGAGAATTGGAGAGGAATGGTATGGGGGGAGAATTGAATGGGAGGGATTGGGGGGGAGTTTTGAAGGGGAGGAGTGAGGG
This sequence comes from Myxine glutinosa, assembly GCF_964187855.1. NCBI lineage: Eukaryota > Metazoa > Chordata > Myxini > Myxiniformes > Myxinidae > Myxine > Myxine glutinosa. The sequence goes on along the minus strand of NC_136266.1, from coordinate 128,268,643 downwards.
GGGAGTTTAGGAGGGGAGGGGCAAGGGGGGAGTTTTGGAGGGAAGGGGAAAGGGGGGAGATCAGGAGTGGAGGGGCAAGGGGGGGGGGGATTAGGAGGGGAGGGGCAAAGGGGAAGTTTAGGAGGGGAAGGGCAAGGGGGGAGTTCAGGAGTGGAGGGGCAAGGGGAGAGTTTAAGAGTGGTGGGGCAAGGGGGAAGTTTCGGAGTGTAGGTGCAAGGGGGGGGATTTGGATGGGAGGGGCAAGAGGGGAGTTTAGAAAGTGGATGATTAATGAAAGACGAACATTGATAACAAATTGGGTTTGTTGTGATTTTCAAGTTAGCAATCCGGTTCAGGATGATGGAGGAGGGATGGAATGAATGTGAATTTAGACCATGTAGTGAGGGAGACGTATAAGATATTGAATTTCTTTTTTTTGAAGTGGAATGAGTTGGAGAGGAAATTGAGAAAAGCCTTTTAAATAGGAAGAAAAACAGCGTGTTGTAATATACTACTGAATAAAAAACAGAAGGGGAAAGGTTAAACATATTTAAAAATATTTAAACAGAACTATGAACAAACTTATATGCACAAAAATACCAACGGGGGGAGAGCCGAGAGGGACCACCACGAGTCACGTGAACAGGGCAAACGGTGGATGGCAAGGAGATAATGGGGGTGGGGCGAACAGCACACCTGGACAGAAAATACAGGATGAGACAACAGTACACGTGGAGAAAATAAAATAAATGTTTTTGGTTTTTTTTGGTTTTTTTTGGGGGGGGGGGGGGGGTGGGGATTTAGAACGTTAGACAGTATTATGTTCGGGGTAGAAGGGAAAAAACCAAGAGCCAAGCAAAACACACTTAAGTTAACAAAACACCGACGGGGGTACAACTACAAGGCCACACACGATGAGCAGAAAACGATTAATTAATTAATTACGAGTTACAGGAAATTCAAACCAAAACTAACTATAATCAAACAATATCACATGGACGATAAAATAACGAATTGAAATTTGACAATCTATCTGGGGAAATGGGGGAGAAACACGTGGTCGAAGAACGAACGAACGAATAAGAATGAATAAACGAATGAGCACAGAGAAGGTAGTCTTTTTTTTTTTTTTTTTTGAGTTGAGATTTACATAAGGAAGTAGGCTTTGGGGTGGAAAGACTGCGAAAACAGAGAACGAAAGTTATTGGATCACAAACGACAGGCGCTGAGAGAAAAACAAAGCCTCAAGGTTGTACAGTGTACACTGTACAAGACCTCGAGACGACACGAATTAACGCGATTTTCAATACAGGTATGAAAGATTTGCACCGAAAATCTTTGACGGGACAATATACGTACATACACCATAAAAGAAATACAGTTATAACGAAAATACAAATTGGAACAATGACTTAACTTCGATTTCGATGGAGAGCGTGGAGACCTGCGAAAAAACGAACCGTCGCCAGCAAGACCGGAAACGGAAACGGAAGAAAACGGAAGTTTTAACTGTTGATTTAGTAGTTTTTACAATGAAGGAAACATTAACAATGTTGTTAAAAGTTAATTTTTTTATTAATTTGTGATTGGAGATATGTTGTTTGGAATGAAAAAAGAGATATCGAGTTCAAGTGAATGACGACATGCCGTGGTGGTTTCAACTTTCTGAACGTGAACTTTGCGGATCGCCATATGCAGATTCGTCACGGACCCACGATTGATGTTTCTATACGTGAACGTATCCGTTTGTTTGTGAACGGGTACGTTTTTCAAGGAAGTCCTTCACAAACTTGCTGTCCATGTCTGATGTGCGACTGAAGGTGCTACAGGAATGTGGAATTTATTGGTTTCATGGTTTAGCATTCGCCATATCTGCATTGCCTGTTTGCTGCTGGCCTCCCACCCCTGCGTAGCACAGGTATCTCACTAGTAGTATGCAATTTCAGATTTTTAGGATAAGGTATGCGATGAAAACATTTTTGGCTGGTATACAATTTCACTTGTGATGTCATCATTATCATGCTTTTGTTCCCCATTGGGAGTAATTGACAATGTGCCAAGTTTCAAATGTTTCCATTCAGCGGTTTCCGAGAAATAAATTTTTAATTATTTGCGTTTAATCCAAGATGGCTGCCATACCACGCGACCTATGATGTCACAATTATCATAAAAACATTCTGCATGGGTGTCACTCCTACCCTGAAAGTTTTGTCTCAATCGGACATGTGGTTGCTGAGAAAAACGAGGTTTAGCCCGTATGGACGGACATACGTACCGCCGGATGGACAGACGGACGGACAACCCGAAAACATAATGCCTCCGGCCACCTTTGAGGGCGGAGGCATAAAAATAGTGTTATTTTTCTTATTCAATAACAATAGTAGGCAGAAAACTTTAAGGGGGAAATGCAGAACAAGTAACAATAAGTATCAATTGTTATAAACAAATAGCTTCAAATCGAATAAGGGGAGGGTTAAGAAGGTCACATGGTAAGGACATTTTGCACAAAGGGTCATTGATGTATGGAATTGTCTTCCTTGGAAAGTGGTAGCAACAGGGACAGTGGATGGATTTAGAATTGAATTTGATAGGTACCCAGAAGGATCGGCGATAAAGTGGTACAAGGACAATGGCAGACGGAATTAATGGAAGGGTAGCCGGAATTAATTTAATGGGGTGATCTGTTGCCATTGAGTACATGTTGTAGTTCAGGTATCTTGACCTTTTATTATATACAAAATCGAAGCTTGTGGATGAGCTAAAACATAGAACGAATCAGGATGTAAAATAAAAGGAACAGTTGAAAGAGATAGGGGAGGAGGACACCAAGAGCAGGCTTGAAGGACAAAATAGAGGGAGCAGCAGAATGAGAGGTGGCTTTGGAGCACTTTGGGGGTGGGGTCATTGGGGTAGAAAAGATCATGGGTTTGGATGTGAGATGATCTGAGATAGTGGTGAAGAGCTCTCTTGAAGACCTGGAGGGACGTATGCGATTGAAGAGAATGTGGAATTTGGTTCCACAGGTGGGGTAAAAAAGAGGAACAAATGAGTGGAGATGAGCAGTAATTCTGGATTTTGGGAGTTTCACCAGAAAGAGGTTGATGGTGGGCCACGACCCATGGGTGGGAAGGGGAAGGGGTAACAAAGCACAGAAAGAGCAGGAGTTCAGTTGCAAGACCAGAAGGGAGAGGGTAGAAGACAGAGAGACCACCAACCTGTCTGCAATGTAAAAGTGAGAGGCTGATCATGTGAGCTTCATGGTGGGAGATTCCAATAATCTTGAAGGCCCTGGTTTCCACTGCAACCAAAATGTGAAGAAGGGGAGCCAGCCCAGAAAGGAGAGCAGTAATTCATCGAGCTGAGGATGAAGGCCTTGTAGAGTTAGATGTAAGTGCATGGGTAGGAGTTCAGGTATGCCAAGGATGGGCTTTGCACAACCAAGGATGCCTAGTCGGCGACTGGCTTTGAAGACCAACTCAGAAGTGTTGTTTACCCAAGAAAGGTCATCGGTGATAGTGACACCTAAATCTCTTAGCCCATTACCTGTCTGTTGTGGAAAACCAATCAGGTCCACACAACTTAGTCCAACGGGTGGTTTAATTCCATTAAGACCATGACATCATTCTGTAATACAGGAAATGCAATAGGAATAAGATTTGGCATCACATGGGTCCATCCATAACATTCAATGCAAGCAAGCTTAATATTCTATGCAGGCGTACCGTTAGCGAGTCTGCTAGATGTAACATGTCACAGGAGAAGTCTCGGAGCACCGTCCGCAGCGGGTCTTATAGCCGCGCCCCTAGCGGTGTCAGCGAGCAGCGAGCATCACCCCGGGTTCAGTACGAATACGATTTCACTACATTCTCCCCCCCGTTAGAATACTGCAGAGCGGCTAGAAGCGGGCGAGCGTCAGCACGAACAGGGTGCGGAACAGGGTATCAGTCGACCCAACCGTACCGGTCCGGGCGGCGAATTTCTCTGCCAGCATGCGTCGGAAATTCCCCGGGTACGGCATCACGTATCCCAGTGTCCCCGGCGTCGGAGGCGCCACCAGGGTCAGGTGACGAAGGGGGTACCGCCAAGCCGTCGGGCCCGGGTAGACGCGGCGAGGGGAGGGTCGGTAGACTTTCGGCGATGGGTGCGTCGGGAGAGTCCATAGTCTCATAGATGGGTTCGATCGGTTCGTCCGATTCCCTACTCGGGTCGGCGATCCCGCATGGGGCAAGATGACGTACGGAGACAGTAGCCTCACGTCCATCAGCCGTCATCACACGAGCATGCTCAGGATTAGCCTGGAGAATCTGCACTTTGTCCACTAGGGGGTCGTACTTGCTCGTGCGAACCACCCGTTTAAGGTAGGCCGGCCCGGGCCCAGCGAGCCAACTGGGTAAAGACCGTATACACCCCGTGCTCCTGGGGTGGTGGAAAAGTCGCTCGTGGGGAGTTTGGTTGGTTGCCGTACACAGGAGAGCCCTGATCGAGTTCAACGCCGCAGGTAGCGACCAAGCCCATTTATCGAGGCCCCGGCCGAGGGTCCGGAGGTGGAGCATGACGGCCCGCCAGATAATCCCGTTGAAGCGTTCGATCTGCCCATTTGCCTGGGGTCTGTACGGTGTGGTATAACTAGAAGCGATGTTATTTTGGAGCAGATAGCCGCGCACCTCCTGTGACAGGAAGACCGCACCCCGGTCGGTGTGCACATAGGCCGGGTACCTGAACATAGAGAACAAGTTCTGTAAGCATCGCATCACCGTTGCAGCAGTCATGTCCACGCACGTATAATAGTCAGGCAGATAGGTGTATCCATCATAAGAATTGTGGGTTTAGACGTACAAGCATGAAATTTGGCACAGTCATAGATAATAATCTAATGAATAATTCCAGATATGGACCCACCGCGAAAACGTCCTATGGTAGCCATGGCGGCCATTTTACAAAATGGCCGTTTTGACCGCGATTATTTTTTACCGGACGACACAAATGCTTCTTTATGTTCTAATGAAATGACTCTAGATACACATATATGCCATAATTGTATTCTCCAAATGACCACAATTTGCATTTGTGTTGCCAGCAATGTCAATTAACCCACCAAGCACTGTAACGGTAACTTATATTACTAGATAGTTCCAGTTTGATCTTGTTTATACATCACAATTTTCTCCACCACACTGGCACAAAGCGGTACATTTCAAACTAGCTTGTTTGCACTTGCATCGTCCCTTGCAACCCTTTTTGCATTTACAACAAATCAGCTCCCTTGATGAAATGCTGGCTTCAGGAAGCATGGACCACAGGGGTTTCCAGTTGTGGGGATCGATCCATCCCCAATCCCCAGGTGAGGGCAGATCCATAACAACCTTGAGCATGTTTCCCCAGCAGTGGCCACCCGTGTACACAGCCCTCTTGATTTGTTGTACCAGGGCTCCTCTGGTAGGGGGAATAGCTTGCATGGCTCGTCCTTTCTTCGTGAAGAGTGCCTGTCGAGCTTCGTCTATGTTGACGAGATTGCTGGTGCGATCGTAGAGAAGAATGGTGAACCGCTCGAGCACTGCCACAACGTCATCAGAGATGTCTGCTGTCCCCGTGGAGAGATGAACTAACGCTGGCGTCAATTCGTCAAATACTTTCCAGGTATCCCAGGCTGTATTCTTGCCCCGTGTATTAAAGGACAAGACTGTGTCACACCCTGTGTATGCATGGAACATCGGGAGGGCCTGTGACTTATCTGATCCAAGGAATGCTGCAATTTCATGTGCTGGAATATACCTGAAGTGCTGGCCTGTCCCAAAGGCCACCCAAAGCTCCTGGATTTTGAGTTTGGTTGTTGCTGCCACAGCCAATACCACTATATCTGTATCCACCGTATGCAGAAGAATTTTCTGAAATCCATCACGGACTGCATCCGCGAGATGTATCATCATTCGTGTATCAGCCTCCTCATGGTCACATGGGGCAAGATGACTGGTGTCGCGTGCGGGAATGCACGTCACATCTGAACCATCCGTGGTGACTATCTGCTTATCTGATACAAGATGTGTGATGTGTTTTGTCAAGAAGGCAAACAGTTCTGTTTTGTTTGCATTAATTCTCAGGAACTGCTGCCAATTTCCTGGAAGAACAGTGGATCCGTCAACTCTCCTTCGAATGCCTTTCCCACGTTTGTCCCTGGCTTGAGATTTCAGGCTGTTGTCATGGTACTGGTCCCAGACTATATCCACACGACAGGCTCTTTGCAAGTGACCTTGTATGTGTGGCAAGAATACTTTCAGCGCATAATCATCAAAGGTTTTGGCAGCAACTGGTTTCAGAACGTTCACCAACACTGCCCCGTCAAGGATAGTGACGTCAGTATCTGGTTTTGGAGCATCACCTCTGACCTCTGCGTAACTCTCTAGACACACCAATAGATCTGATTTGGTTCCCAGTCGTAACTTCCCAAGCTGAGATAAAGACGGGGGACATGCTTGGTTTTCATGGCGGAAAGATTCTGCAAGATCACCATCTCGTGTTTGAGATGCAATGTGAGAAACGTAGCTTCAATGCCATTCCCGTCATCAAGGCGTCCTAATTCTAGTGGCATCGGTAATTCGTGAAGTTCATTGAAACGTCTGATGTTGAAGGCAATGGTAGAATAACCAACTCCAACATCGTGCCGTTTTGATTCTGCTGGCATTGCAAACTTTCTCATGTGATTTTTTGGCACAAAACGCACTTGTTCCAATCCGTCTGTACCTGCGCCTTTGATTGTCCAGGTTGCAGTGGATCCACTAGCTGATAACTCTTAGACATTTCGCTGTTCAAAACACCAACTGAAAAAAAAGATAAGATACGATAACAAGTTGCAATAAATAAATAAAAACTTTATTTAATTTGCTAATTTGCACTTTATTTAATTTGCTAATTTGCACTAATTTGCATAAAAATGATACGTGGGACATTTTTTCAACTATTTAACATAGCAAATCATTTTCTACACATTTTTTCCTATCTATAGACACCAATGAGAAGTATATTTCGGGGGGGGGGGGGGGGGTGCACGAGACCCCTATCTAGCCACTATACTAAAAGCGGCCATTTTGTAAAATGGCCGCCACGGCTACCATAGGACATTTTCGCGGTGGGTCCATATCTGGAATTATTCATTAGACTATTATCTATGACTGTGCCAAATTTCATGCTTGTACGTATAAACCCACAATTGTTACACCTATCTGCCTGACTATAAGCGAAGGGGAATCGCGAGTACTCATCGACGATAGTGAGCAGATAGCGAGAGCAACTCGACACCGGCAATGGGCCCTTGAAATCCATCGCCAAGCGTTCCCACGGCCTCGTAGCCCTAACCAGAGTCCCCATGGGTGGGTTATAGAAACGCGGTTTGATTTCCGTGCATATAGCGCAGTTGCGACAGATACGGCGGATATCGTCAATCGAGTATGGGAGATTGCCACGCCGCACAAAATGAGCGAAACGCGTTACGCCCGGATGGCCCGCAGTGGCATGCAGCACACGTAGGCCCTCCAAAGAGGTGATACCCGCGCATGTAGCCGGTCTCGATAAGGCGTCGGCGGCCCGGTTATCCTTCCCCGGGCGGTATTTGATGGTGTAACAGAAGTCGGCGAGTTCGATACGCCAGCGAGTGATTTTCTCATTCTTAATGCGCTGGGCGTGTAAGGTGTCGTACATGAACGCAACACTTTGCTGGTCCGTGACGATTTGGAAGCACCGCCCGAGTAAGTACGGGCGCCATCGCCGAATAGACTCGACGATCGCATACGCTTCCTTTTCGACAGACGAGTGTCTCCGCTCAGCGGTGGTAAGAGTCCGTGAAAAGAAAGCCACCGGACGCCCTCCTTGGGAGAGGGTCGCCGCGATGGCCTGATCCGAGGCATCACTTTCGAGGACGAAAGATCCGCTCTCGTCGATCGTCGCCACGGCGGCACTGGCGATGTCGGCCTTAAGGCCTCCAAAGGCCGCCAACGCGGCCGGACGCAGTGGGAAGGTGTCGCAGGCCACGAGGGGGCGAAGTTTCGCGGAGAAATTTTGTACCCATTTCGAGTAATGGGCGAAGAGCCCGAGGACGCGCTTCAGGGACGCCCGATCGCAGGGAGGGGCCATGTCGAGCAAAGGTCGCAGACGCTCCTTATCCGGAGCGACAGAGCCATGGGTCACGGTGTACCCCAGAAGATCTATCTTGCGCAGAGAGTATTGGCACTTATCCTCGTTTATGGTTAAGTGATACCTCTGCGCGACCTCGAGGAAGCGCTTCAGATTAGCATCATGGTGCCCTTGGTCATACCCACAAACCGTAAGATTGTCTAGGTAGACGAAAACATCGGTTAAGTGCTCCCTCGCAATGAGGTCATCCATGGCCCTCTGGAAACAGGAGACCCCGTTCGTTACCCCAAAAGGCAATCGAGTAAACTGGTACAACCGCTGCCCCGACTCAAAAGCGGTATAGATATGATCCGCCCTAGAGATAGGGATCTGATGGTATGCACTACGGAGATCGAGAGTGCTGTAGACCAAATACTGGGCCACCTGTCGCACCAGTGCGTCCATCCCCGGAAGGGGGTAGGCATCCAGCTGTGTAAAGCGGTTAATCGTTTGGGAATAGTCGATTACCATGCGTCTGCGGTGGGCCTCGCTCCGCACCACCAAGACCTGGGCTCGCCACGGTGACCGGCTAGGTTCTATGATACCGTCTTTCAAGAGCTGAGCCGTTTCGTCCGCAATGAATTGCATGTCTGCGCGAGAGTAGCGCCGTGATTTTACCGCGACAGGGGTACAGTCGGAGGTTAGATTGGGGAAGAGCGAAAGCGGCTGGATGTCCATTTTTGCTAGGGCACACACAGCAAGTGCGTCCGCCCCCACAACAAGCGTGTCAGGCCCACCAAACTCCATTTCCAGACGACCATGCCGCTTAAGAAAATCGTGTCCTAACAGAATATCAGCACATAAAGCAGGTAAAACCATAAGGTGGACATCTGGAAAAACCCGTCCCTTTATCACGAGTTTCAATCGGCATTCCCCCTTCGTGCTGAGTCGAAGTCCCTGGGAAGCCATGAAGATCCGTCTCGTAGACCTCAAGACCTGCCAACCATGCCTGTGCACTAGTCGCTGGTCGATAAAACTATCCGTAGACCCTGTATCCACCAAGGCCCGCACACAATGGCCTTCGACCATGAAGGGAATAAGGGCTTGAGCCAGGCCGGACGAGCCTGCTGGGAGTGGGACTGAACCCCCCGAGTGGGTCGGACGAGCCTCGCGGGCGGATCCTATGCCAGCAGCAGTTTTGCGGTCGTTGCTGGAGTCTTCATTGTCCATGGGGAATCCGTTAAAGCCATCAGAGAGCTTTCCCATGCATTCCGGTGTTTTGCGATTCAAAATCTGACAATTTTGACGGGAAAAAGCCTCTGTAGTATTTGAAAGCGCCTTTTGACATTTTTGCCAGAAAAAGGCCTCCGTAGTATTCGAAATCGCCTTTTTACGGGTGAGGGCCACCGTAGTTGGTACCGAACCCATGTCGCCGCCAGTGGACGCCGTTCGCTCATGAGCGACATGACGAGAACGTACCGCTGGGGCTTGGTGAGGCTCCAAAGCCCCTCGCGTGGCCCGGAGGCTGGTCAAGGACGCATACGCCGTGCCCGATTGAGGATGAGACTGTGGTGGCTGTCCGGTGACGCCCGCCAAGGTCGACTGAGCGCCCAGGGGCCCGCAGAGAGGGGCCCTGCCCTTCAAAGCCGGGTAAGGCGCCGTGTTCCGGGCTCGGCTCGTAGGCTCCGCAATGAGCCCATCCAAGGTCGCCGCGTGCGGTTTTCCGGAACACTTTCGCGTAATGCCCCTTTTGCGAGCACAAATGGCATGTGGCGTCCCGAGCCGGACACACGGCCCGGGAATGACGTTGTCCCCCACAGAAATAGCAGGTGGCCCCGCGTAAGGCCTTGGGTCTGGCCGTTGCGGCAGCCATCAGGACTGGGTCCTCCTCCGGAGCATCCTGGAGTTCCGCGAGCAGGTCCGCTTCCTCGGCGGTAGCACTCTCCGGCCGTGCGTGTAGCGAAGTTCCCGCCAAGAGGCGCGTGCGATCATAGGTGTTCGATTGCAACCACGCTTCGGTGTATACCTTTCCTTGCTCGAGTGCCGTAGCGAAGGTCAGGTCGGGCTTCTCCAGGAGTTTGAGCCTTAGGTCCTGGGAGGAGACCCCAGCGACATAAGCGTCTAAAAGAAGGTCATCTTGAGACTGCGCGTGAGTCCGTGGCTCCCTGGTGCTGTCCAGCAAGAGCTGCCGGAGCTCCTGGGCGTAGTGGTCCATCGGCTCGTTGGGTTGCTGACGTCGCGTTAGTAGCAAATACCGAGCATACACCGGGCTCTTTTCCTTTATGTACAACCGTTTGAGCTCCGCAATCGCGAGGTCGTACGTCGCAAATTGTGCGATGGAATTGTACACCTTGTAGTCGATTTTTGAATGAAGCGTTGCTAGCTTCGCGGCAGCCGTCGGCTCGGTCTCAGGCTCCGCGAAATGATGCTCCAACGTTTTGAGCCAGTGCTTCAGTTGCAATCCTCCATCCGAGGCTTGCGGGTCGGCACAGAATGTTGCAACCCCCAGCGTCTTGTTGCCCGCCATGTCTGTAGATCTTTAATGGAATTAAGTTTGTGGAAAACCAATCAGGTCCACACAACTTAGTCCAACGGGTGGTTTAATTCCATTAAGACCATGACATCATTCTGTAATACAGGAAATGCAATAGGAATAAGATTTGGCATCACATGGGTCCATCCATAACATTCAATGCAAGCAAGCTTAATATTCTATGCAGGCGTACCGTTAGCGAGTCTGCTAGATGTAACATGTCACAGGAGAAGTCTCGGAGCACCGTGCGCAGCGGGTCTTATAGCCGCGCCCCTAGCGGTGTCAGCGAGCAGCGAGCATCATCCCGGGTTCAGTACGAATACGATTTCACTACATTGTCTGCTTCGCAGATCCTTAAAGGTGCCAATGCTCAAGTTTCCCAGCTCAAATTATAAATTGTTGTACATGATATGGACTGCCTTTCCTCAATGACTAAAGTGACTTCAGCAACTTTTCCCCCCAATTCCCCTGTTAATCATACAAAAACAACAACCGGTAAGTCCTCACAGACCACAGGTAAATTGTCCATCTATCAGATTATACCATTTTCAAAGAAAACAAGAAAAATACATTAAATATCATAGTGTAAGCCCCTGCCATGGTTTTAGTAGTTTTGCTGTAAGGAGTTGAAGGCTGTCAGTCAGCCCTCTTTGGGCGGATGACAAAACAACATCATCTGTATATGTATACTCATGTATTGTATTTGTGCCAAGTTTGAACAAAATTGGACCATGCATGTTAAATAAATGGTTGGGGACACATTTAAGTCACAAAATGGCCACCAGTCAGCCATCTTGGATCTGTTCTTGAAAAGAAATTACATGCATATGTAAGCCATCATTCGTTATCTACGTGCAAAGGTTGAACAAGATTGGTAAATGCATATCCAAGAAAAGGTTGATGACGTGTTCACCATCGAGTTTTTTACAACTAAAATGGCCGCCAGTCCACCAGTTTGCCACGTTTGATCGGATCGCAAAATAAAGTGAGGTGCACGTGTATGCCATCGTGTACTGTGCTTTTGCCAAGCTTGAACAAAACTGGACCATGCATGTACGAGAAATTGTTGGAGACACGTTTAAGTAACAAAATGGCCGCCATTCGGCCATCTTGGATGTGATCTCGAAAAAAAGTGACGTAAGCCATCATCAGGCATGACTTAAGCCAAAAAAATGTAAGCCATCATTTCATATCTGTGTGCCAAGTTTCAACAACATCGGCAAATGCATGTCCGAGAAATTGTTGAGGACTTGTTCAACATCGGGTTTTTTACAACTAAAATAGCTTTCAGTCAGCCATCTTTGATCGCACCGTGAATCAAAATGATGTGCATGTGTATACTCACCATGTGTCGTCGTTGTGCCAAGCATGAACAAAATCGCTCCATACATATACGAGATATGGTTGCGGATGCACGGATGGACGAGACCAAATCCATAAGCCCCCGTTTCGGACTAAGTCCAACGAGGGCAGGTAAAAAAACAAACTGTATTTTGATGTTGCAGGTGAGCAGTATGGATGGAGGAGAAAAGCAAGACCCAATTGTAAATCCAGAAGCGCTGGAACCTCTCCACTCTTTGGGTAATGTCAAAGTATAACAGACTTATTTATGTTTATAAGTTGTCTTCTTTCATGTTTCCATTTGAGATCTTCCCACTCACTTTAATTTTTATTTAATCATTTTAATTTAATATATTCACACACACACACACACACACACACACACACACACACACACACACACACACACACACACACACACGCGCACACACACGCGCACACACACACCTACAGATATTATTATGTAGCAAGTACTGTACTTTTAAAAGAAAAAGGTGTTAGGGATGAAAACAATGACAAATGAACATTACTTAGGCAATTGCATTTAAAACTGTATTCATAGCAGAAATGCAATTGCCTAAGTAATGTTCATTTTTCATTGTTTTCATCCCTAACACCTTTTTCTTTTAAAAGTACAGTACTTGCTATATCCTAATATCTGTACGTGTGTGTGTCAGTATTTTAGTATTTTAGTACTAGCCCAAGTATTTTTTTTAAAAAGGTTGTGCATAAGGTTGTGGGGCAGCATCTTGCGCTGAGGCTGTGTCGCTGATGCAACGCACTCTCTTGGTTAGGACCTGAAGTTGCAATTTAGCCATGGTGCCGCCGATAGTTTGTCTGCTCTTCGTGAAGGACACCGTGGGATCTTTAACGTCTACCTACGAATGCTGGCAGATGGGACACCCAGTTTAACGTCTATCCGAGGGACGTCTGACACATTGATGAATAACCCTGCCCGTGACAACACCGAGATGGCAGTTTATAGCTGGGTCGGGATTCTAAACTCAGGCTAGACACCTTGGTATGTAAATGTGCGTACCTCTGGGATATCCTGTTAACCCAAGCTGATGATCAATGATCCATTTGTCTGGCTTCGTTATGACTTCTCCCTCATATCGTTCCCATAACCTCACTGTTGATTTGTGCATTACAAAGTGAAAATGGTGGTGGTTCGTGTGCAGCCACCCGGCTGCTGGTTGCATCATTTTCGGTGGGCACGTCTGCGAATGATGTGATGCCTCTCTATAACCAGTGATCTGGTACTCGTTTTGCCGACCTCGGAAGGATGAACAGGCTGAGTCAACCCCACCTGCCGTTAATTCAACGGGATTCAAACTCAGGACCTTAGAATCCCAAGCCCGCCACCCTAACCATTGGGCCACCACCAGGATAAAGTGCAAATGAAAAGCGATTTTTAGGTTGTGTGCTCTTTATCTAGCTCAGCAAATCAAGGAAACTATTATCGTTTCTTTATAAATGCTGAGATATTATTGTTAAGAATATCTGTTTGCAACACTCAATATCTGCCTGCAACACTCTTATTAGTAAGGGCATTTTATGAGATATTTCACAAATCTGTTAACTAAATTGTTACCAAAAAATTTCTTCACCAATATGTTTGTAAAGGTGTGTAATAACATGTGTTAAAATGTTGAAGTTCAACTCCCGTGGGAAACCCAGAAAAAAAGCTGTTGAATTCGGGTACCGAAAAATTATTTTCGAGAATTTTTATTTTTTTAAATCGGCCCTTAAGTAACTTATGAGGGGTCAAATAAGGGTTTTTCATGATTCTGAGTTGATTGTTAACATTTATATTTTCACTTTTACATTTACACACAAAGTAGCTTTTATTTCACATACATATATAATACTCAAGAGTTATTTCTCATTCACAATGTCAGAAGTTTCAACAGTCATTGTCTATGTCTTCTTCAGACTCAACAACATCATGACTGCAGTTTCTGCATGTAATGCCATTACAGACTCCACAGGCCGAGATGCACGTGACCCCATTCTTCTTGCAGCTGCATCGCCGGTTGCTGCAATCTCCATGACAATTACAGCTCGTGAACTGCAATAGCTCCTCAGGAGCCGTGGGGTCCAGTGTTGGAACTGGCTCATACCCATGCACACCTATTGTCCATCCATAGTCACTGGGGTTCAGAGACATGCTCTGTAGAAGGATACAGTCCCGGGTCTGCAGGTAGCTTAGTTTGTTTGCTGCAGGAATCCTGTTGAGAAAGACACGAGCAACTCCTTGTCTCTATCGTTGTCGAATGGCTTGATCTCCTCAAACCATTTTAGGACAAGTTCAACTGCCTCTGCATCTCGCTTCATCTGTGTCTTGGCAAGGTCTCTGTGGACTGGAACATGTTTACTGACGTCCTCCTCCATCCGCCGGTTGACATCAGACAGGTGACTGAGGGTGAGCACCCAGCATTTGTGGCCAGAAAAACTGTTTCTCATTCTTCCTCTGCTCAGTCCACCTTGTGACTTGGCTGCCTTCATTAATGTCTGCTCAATGCAAATGTCACACCATGTGCCGGACCACTCATGACTTGAGTAACGGACTACGTGGTTCCCGTGGGCAGTGAGACGTTCTAAGGTGTCTTTGTAAGCAGGCAAAGTTTCTAGTTCCTTCATGAGTTGACAGTACAGCCGTGCGCCCTTGGCATACTGATGATGGCCTGCAGCGGCAAAGATGTGAAGCATCTTGGTAACAATGCAGGACAGATGCCCATTGTGGTCTGCAAGTCGCTCGGTTCTGATAAAGACCTTGATCACATCTACCATGTGGTGGTACTCCACCCAGAGTGCAGGTGTTCTTCCTCCTTTTGCGAGTCGTTTGAAGGTTTCTTCAAACCTTTGCTCAAACACTGGCACTACTGGGTCTGAGTGTCTGGCTCCCATCTTCCCATCAGCCACCTTCTCCATGACCCAAATCTATGATCAAGTTGTATGGCAAGCCCCATTTGGTGTGGCAATACTCCAGACCGAGGTCGACAGGCCTTAATAAAATTCTGCCCCCAAACGGCAACTCTTTCGTCTGTCTTGACAATCGGTCTCAAGAACATCTGAAGGCTTGCAGGAACAAGTGTCAGCTGACTATCGATGTCAGTCATACTGTGTGTGGTGGGGTATGACTTTGGACCTAAATCAATCAAGGCAATATCATTGGATATGAACTTGAGTGCCGTCTTTATGATCTGAGTCTTCTCATCTCCATGGTCAAGATTAGCATGATGCCCTCGCAGAATATTGTCGGTGCCATCTTTGAGACAGAGTACATCTGCCCTTCTTTCCTGTGTTGTGAAATACAAGGTGTCTTCGTATTTCTCTAGAAGTTTTATCTTTAGCCAATGCTTTGAATAAGAAAGGCTCTTCTCTGGTGACTGATCAAACTCCTGCAGCTTTTCATGGACTTGGTCCATGTTCATTACCCCATGCTCTAATTCTGAGTCTAACCATTCGCAGAATTCAATAAAAACTGCCTCTCGCTCCTCATCAATACTCCTCTGTCCTCTCTTCCTTTTTCTTTCCTCATCAGTCTTGGACAAACTGTCACCTCTCGCAAACATAAGTTTGCATCGCAAATGGTACAGTGTTTCTTCTGCTACCAAGTCGTTGATCCCTTCCAGGCGTCCAGTGACTTCCGTGCCCCAGTCATCCCCACGACTCCGTGCTGTCTTCAGAAAGCTTGCCTTCAGTGTATCTGCAGTCAAATTATCTGGCACTCTGTATTTCTTTCTAGCTTGTGCTGGATTATTTTTGTAGAGCTGGGCTGGTTGGTTGCAAAGAATGCATACATCCTTATACAGGAGGTCAACTGACTGTGATCTTCTAGAACTGCAGCCAGTTGATGAACTGAACTCACAAGTAGTGCGTCTTCTCTTCAACTTTGATGACTCTTTCTCTGCCTTTGATGCTTGAGCTGACTTCTTGGTGGTTGCAACAAAGTTGTTGTACAGATCATTTTTACACTTCTGGTGGTACCTCAGTTTTCCTTCCTTTTGAGCCTCCTTCATACGTTCCACAACAGTAACATTTTCGACAGTTTCTGCTTGTTTCAATAAAGTTGAGTATCCCTTTGGAGTTGCCTGTATGAGCCTTTCAGCTGGTGTATCCGAGCGTGCACAGATGAAGCAATTGAGCACAGGTGGAGTAACGTCTTCATCCATATTGCTAGACTCCATGTCCTGCAAAGTAGAAAATGAGATATATTTAGAAATTATTTTTCCACAAAGGAGTGTCTGTGGTGAAATATAAATGTTAACAATCAACTCAGAATCATGAAAAACCCTTATTTGACCCCTCATAAGTTACTTAAGGGCCGATTAAAAAAAATAAAAATTCTCGAAAATAATTTTTCGGTACCCGAATTCAACAGCTTTTTTTCTGGGTTTCCCACAGGAGTTGACCTTCAACATTTTAACACATGTTATTACACACCTTTACAAACATATTGGTGAAGAAATTTTTTGGTAACAATTTAGTTAACAGATTTTCATATGTTTCCCTTACTATATGGTTAAACTGCAAAAATCAAGACTCTCTGCTCACCTTCACTCCTCTTTTCTCCCGCCTCTGGAACAAACTCCCTCACTCTCTTCAATCCCACTCCTCCCTCCAGGTCTTTAAAACAGCTGTTCACCACCATCTCTTATCTTCCGCCATCCAAAACCTTGATCTTTTCTACCCCCGTTAATTCACCCAGATCCATTTTTTTGAAATACCGACTTCTTTCCTGGAAGTCCTAGCAGTGTCCATGTGTTTTATACCTCTCCCACCCCCCCCCCCCCTTCCCGTTCCTCCTCCCCCAAAGCCCTCTCCCTCCCACAGATCTCCCGATGTCCCTGCTCTCAAATGTTGTACTTGTGTGCTTCCCTCTCTCTCCCCATCTTGTCTCCCGCTCCCTTTATCTTATGTTTTATGTGTCAGTTTGTCTTTTTGTGATTAATGTTAGCTCTTACACGAACCTCGATCTTGTATACCAAAAAAAAAAACACGTTGATCTGAATCAATTAATGTAGTAGAAATTATATCGATGCACCTTTCCACTGCGTCTATTGTCATTTAAAAATAAAGAATGTAGAAACAAACTGCAGTGTAAGCAATGCAGTGTTGATTTGAACCTGCGATTGCTGTACTTTTTTTTTTAGAGTATAACAAGGTGTCAGAGGAACCAGCCGTAGAATACAAGACACTGCACTGGCAAAAGGATGTTCAACTTTATGCAACTTTTCTGGATCGTAAGGTGGGCTTTATAGAATCGCTTGTACACTGCATCATCATTATGTCGTACAACATTATATTCCGCGAACTTTCCATGACACTGCTGGGATGGGGATCTGAACAGGATATGTAAGAGAATGACAAGTACCTTGATAAGTACCTGTAAGAGAATGATAAGATTAGAAAGCGACAGGCCGCTGTGAGCCCATTTTGGTTTTTAACGTGTTTGTTTATGTCATGTAAATGTCGGAGCTGTGAGTCATGAGCAGCTAGCAGCTCATGACAATGGAGGAAAGTTGGGAGAGCGGGAGGCTCAAGGCCAGCATTGGCTGCAGGGAGGGGCAGAAAGTCCTGATGGTAATGGGGTTTTCAAGTGCAGCCGAAATTGGAAACGCGAGGTCAGAATTTTAAAATTGTAATGGTGTTGGGCTAGCGGCTAGGGTGTCAGCTTAGGATCCTAGGATCCTGGGTTCGAAACCCGGTCGATCGCTGAATTAACGCCAGGGGGGTTGACTCAGCCTGTCATCCTTCCGAGGTCAGCTAATTGAGTACCAGTTCACTGGTAATTCCCTGCTTGTCGTTAAAGGCGGCAAAAAGGGTTGGCGTCAGGAAGGGCATCCGGCCGTAAAACATTGCTTCAAAAAGGGGACCGAAAAACAACAACTACCACGGTTCCCGAAAAAGGCCAACCCCCGCTTGCAGGGAATAATGGCCTCTAAAGGTGGTTTTTTTTTTTTTTTTAATGGGGAATTGTTTTGGTGCAGCCTTGGTGGGAGTTGATCCCCGGGCTGCAGAATTCAGACCTTAATGGAGCCAGACTCGTGGGAAATTTCCGCTCTGGGAGATTTGCTGTACCAGGCATCTGGGGAGCTGCAATGGCAGAATTTGGATGTGAGGTCCTGCACGACCTAGGCACAACAGGGAGTCTGGTGGTATGTGGCATCTCCTGTCCATTGGGGCACCATCTGTGTCTCAAGCTGGTGGGGTTGCCAGACCCTGGAAGGGGTTGAGACTTCCGGAAGACCGAGGTGGTTACTCCCGGGCACCTGGTATAGTGTGCCATGAGGGCTATTAGGGGGAGGTGTTGCAGGCCGTGCTTTGGTGGTGACACCATTGAGGGCCAGTAAGGGCCTAACGAGGTGACCACCTGGGCATGCGGGGATGCTGAACTGGGCTGTGGAAGCGGGTCAATCCACATGGACTGGGTACGTGTGCAGCCCACCAGAAAACCACTGGGGAATATGTGGAGCATGATGGAGTGATTGGGAACGGCCCGATGAGGGCCACACGACCTTCCACAGATTGTCCGTTGTGATTAATGTGCTCTCGGCTTGGAAATAGAGCCCTGGGTTTGATTTGTATTGGTTATGAGAAGATTGGCTGCAGCAGGAATTCCTGGTGTTGAACGTGCTCCCCAGTGGTAATTGGATTTGTGTCAAATTTACCTTTCCCCATTGTTATGACTTGCCATGCTTTGCAATTGGGGGTATACAAGTGAGTTGGGTTATTGGTATGGTTGGTGGGCAAGAGGGGCCATGAGAGCCAAGAATATGAATCGGGTAGAAAGGGTTAATATTGTTATGAATTTTGGGGTAGAGTGATATTTAGATCAGGTAGATCTGTGTAAGTATCATGCTCCGGCTGTTGTGAAGAAGAAGAACCATCTCGATGTACATAAGTAGGGGACCTGTCTAGCCCGGATGTCGGATTAAGTTTGTATATTTGTGGTCATATGAGGATGGCATTGTGTTAACTAGAGTAGGGATTATGCTAATTCCCCTGTTTGTGAGACCTTGTGATTTATCCATTGTCCCGTATGGCACTACACCGATAGACACTAGACAGGCCCATTAGCACACACACTAATTAAATTCCCCTCACAATAAAACTCACCGGAAGTGCAGGCAGGGAGCACCCACGCATTGCACCAACATGGCGATAAAACATCAAGCAAGCAGGCAATAGACACGCCCAGAGGGGCAGCGATTGGCCAACGACCGATGGCATGAGAGAGAAGTGACGCGGCCATTGGTGGAGAACTGAGCCTGTGATGTTGGCTGGCAGGGATTGGTAGAGAGAGAGAGAGAGAGAGAGAGAGAGAGAGAGAGAAGAGAGAAGAGAGGAGAGAGGAGAGAGAGACTGACTTTTTATTACAAAAATATAAAAATACAAGCCAGTCGGTGAAGATACTATTCAATACAGGCACAATAATCAAAAACACAGAAAAAAGAAGAAGAAGATAATGACAGGAAAGGAAAGGAATTCAAAACAGTACAATGAACTAGAAAAGAAAAACAACAACAGAAAAACCGACCACACACACTGATTCAATCCAAACAAACCTGCAAATATATCATCGATTCATTCTCTTGCACCATGCAGATCCCATCAAAACACCAAATGTTCATAAACTCATCAATACATTTCTTTCTTTCAGAAACACAAAATTCAAGTTTGAGTCTTGCAGATATCAAGGCATTAAAAAAGAACAGGACATCACATTGCCCAATCGGCTTTCCTTTCAGTTTTTCCTTCCTCGATAAATAAATTGCCATTTTCGCCGTGGCCACTAAAAACAAAAACAACATATGTACATGTTCTTTCATATCATTGAAACCAAAAATAAATGATCGCAGAGAAAAAGTGATCTTCATTTTTCCAGCCATGTAATTCAGCCATTGAAATAAAGGCACAAGCCTTGCACAATCAACGTACGCATGGAACACATCCTCTGTGTAAACACAGAACGGGCAACACGTAGATGTGGGCGTGAAATGACTCACTAATTTATTAGACGGAATGATCCAGTGTATTATTCGCCACTGGAGATCACCTGTCCTTTTGCTTACCAGCTTACTGTATATTGATTCCCATGCAGGCTCAGATGGGAGTCCTTCCGGCATTAGCCCTTTCCACCTGGCCACTCCATTTAACGGTGAGTTCCCAAGCAGAACTGCAGTACATAAACGATACTGCATTTCTGAAAAATGTTTTGTCCCTCACTAATTGGGGACAAGTCTCCGTAACTAGGCTGTACCAATAAACCAGGAAATTGCCAGTCATTGGATGTCACCAAAACTTCCTGGGTCCATCTTAGTCTAAGTTGGAAGCTTTTCTTTACTATTTCCTTTAGGACTCTTCCGATTTATTCTGTTTGACCATATTCCAGTCATATCAGCTATCTCTTGCTCCGACTTCCACCCCCAACCAGAATCATGGTGCAGGTCCAACACTTTGATTATGCCTGCTGTAATAAAGTGTTGATAAAAGTCTCGGCTTCTTGGAATTGCAGGAAAAAGCGGGTTGTAAAAAAGGGGTTCTTCCACAAACATGTTTGTAGCATAGGTTTCTTGCTGGTGACTAGTCGAAAGGCTTTGCCAGGCATTCAGAAGGCTCTGATAGAATGATGGTAGATGAGATGTGTCGACATGTTGGAGTTGGACTAAGAAAAGTTCAAGGCCGTATCCGAGCCCGCTTGCTTTTCGCAGCACGTGATAGGCCAGAAGTCGGCTTGGCAGTCTTTCCTTGTACAGCAACTGCTGTATGGTACACAGCCGAAAAGCCATGATACGACTTTTTATGTCGATCAGTCTCTGGCCACCTTCAGACAAGGGGCTACATATGACATTTGGTAGTAACCAATGGTGACCACTCCAAAAAAAATCCACCAGTAGCCTCTGCACTGCCTTTAGTAGTTCCTCCGGCGGCTGAAGGCAGATAAACCTATGCCACAGGGAAGAAGCCACCAAATTATTAACCACTAGAACCCTGCCTCTGTAGGAAAGGTGGGGCAGAGCTCGTTTCCACAGTCCCAGTCTTTTTTTGACATGCTCAACAATCCTGTCCCAATTTTTGAGGACGTAATGTGGAGATCCCAGGAAAACCCCAAGGTATTTGACTCCTTCTTCCACCCATTTTAACTTTGTTGGTAGATGCACAGGTGGTACCAGCACTCTTCCAGGTGGAATGTTCTTGAGACAGGGAATCCATAAGGCCTTACTCTTGTCCCAGTTACACTTCAAAGAAGAAGCGAGGCAAAAAAGATTTAAACATTCAACAAGTGCTGGGATATCACTCTCCTTCTTAACAACCACACAGACATCATCTGCATAAGCCGATACCACTACTGAAGGACTCCCAGGGGATACAGTCACTCCTGAAATATTTTTCCTAAATAAAATTAGGAGTGATTCCATTACCAAGGAAAATAATAACCCAGAAACCGGGCATCCTTGTCTCACCCCTCTTTGAACCTGTACCGGAGAGCTGAGTTCGTTATTTATTTTAAATAAACTAAATATATTGTTGTACAACAAAGTCATGTAGGCCCTAAAATTGACACCAAAGCCACATGCGACTAGCACACGATACAAAAAAACATGATCCACACTATCAAAAGCCCTTTCCAAATCAAGGAATATTATCCAAAAATCTTTTTCCAAACAATCACATTCCATTAAATCTCTGATCAAAAAAATATTATCATAAATAGATCTGTTTGGGATGCAGTAATTCTGATCATGGTGGACTAGATCACTGATTACCGTCTTCAACCGACTGGCCAACACTTTTGACAATATTTTGTAGTCCGTACATAATAACGAGACCGGCCGCCAATTCTTTATCTATCGTAGATCTCCAGTCTTTGGAATCAGCGACACCATTGCTTTTCTGAAGCTTAGTGGGAGTTCTCCAAGCACCAAGGATGATTCCAGGACATTCAATAATTCAGGGCCCAAAAGGTCCCAAAAAGCCAAGAAAAATTCTGCCGGTAGGCCGTCAATCCCAGGAGCTTTCCCCGAGTCCATTTCACTTAGGGCCTGCGTTAGCTCAGGCAAAGTAATTGTTGAATCCAGGCCCAGGCACTGAGGCTCAGTTAGGGATGAAAGGTGAGAAGTTAAAAATTCCATGGTTTGCTCACAAACATTTTGTTTTGCATAAACTTTTGAAAAAAACTCTCCAATGCACAACCGTACATCTCCAGGGTTGGCAACCATGTTTCCCCTAAAGTCTTGTACAGAGAAAAGGGTTTTGGGTGACTTATTTACAAAATCCATTTGGAAGAAAGATTTACTAGGGGTGTCTGATACCTTTAAATTGTTTATTCTTCATCTGATTAACAGGCCTGCTGCTTTCTCCTGAATCAGCTCTCTCAGTTGAGCCTTCTTTTCAACCAATAACCTGTGGTCTCTTCTGTTATTATCTTTAGCCAGTTTACACTCTAACCGTATAATATCAGCTTCTAAACAAGCCATTGTTATATTTTTTTACGTCAGTTTAATTTGAAACAAACTGCTGACAAAACACTCTAATCTGAGCTTTTGTGTTATCCCACCATAATGCTAAAGAAGAGAAAGAGGGCTTTTTTGAAAGTTGGATGACCCAAAAAGCACGGAAGGCGTCTTCAAACAAAACATCTTCGAGAAGACTGGTATTGAATTTCCCAGTATGCACTTTTGCGTAAGGGTTGAGGGAAAAAGAGGCCCATGGTAACTAAATGATGATCAGAAAACAAAGATGGAAAATGATTTGGAGAGATAACCGCATTCCTGAACTGTGAGTTTATGTACCAACGGTCAAGTCTGGCGAAGGTCATTCTCCCATCGGCACATCGTCCCCAAGTATACTCAGATTTGTTGGGGGTAATGTAGCCTCCATGCATCTAGCACATCCACTGCCGAAAAATAATTTAACAAATCAGTACTACCTTCGGGATGAGGTTCTGCTGTATTTCGGTCTATACTGGGTTTAAAGGTGCAATTAAAGTCACCCCCCATGCAAATACAATTATTGAGATCTATCGACTGCATGTGTCGAATTAAAGATGAAAAGAAAGCTCTTCGGTCCACACTCTCACTTGGTGCATAAACGTTGAATAGTGTAAACCGAAAATTATTAATGACCAGTTCCAATGAAATAAACCGGCCTTTAATCACCTCCTGGAAGAGGCATGACTCAGGTACTAGGCCTGGTCTGAGTAAAAGGGCTACACCAGCAGAAGAAGACATGTTACTAAAAAAACATTGTCCCTTAAAGAGGCGACACCAGTCGTACTCCACATTTTGAATTATATGGGTTTCCTGGAGTAAGAGTACATCAATTTTCTTGCGCTCAAATAAACTTTTCACCTGAACCTGGCGGTTTTGGCTTGCACCTCCGCCGTTCATATTTAAGGTTCCAAATGTGATATTTTTTCATGGATTATCAAAAGGCGTGAGCGGTTGCTGGGAAATCTCGCTCCCTGCTTTTGTAACAGCCTTTCTAAGCCGATGAAACAGCGACCTTGTTAAATGAAATTCATCCGGCCTCCTAATTATGTCCTTTGCAGCCTGGATGAATGAAATTAAATCAGGAAAATGATCTTTTACAATCACATTTCGCTGTCGGTATGTGTCATTCAGAAAATAAATAATAAGTTGAGGGGCTATGGATGACTGATACGATGAAGATTGAGACAACTCAGTCATCTCAACTTCATCCTCTGATTCTGACAAATCAGAAACAGCTCCACCCGGGTCACATATATCATTCTGCACAGTCCCCATTTTGATTCCAGCCAAGTCCGAAGATTTGCTGGAATGTTCTATGGTAGAGTCATCTTCACTCTGGTACCCGGGACATTCAGCAGGAGCTGAAATCTCGGCTTCACCCTGCTGTAGGGAGATGTTTACTGGCTCAGTTGACGAACCAGTGTCATGATTTAGATCTTGCATTGGTAAAGAGGAGCTTGGGGCTGAAACATTCCCATTCCGCTCAGTCTCAGCAGGTACTGAAGGGGGCGGCTCACGAATGAGCTCACCATCATCATCTAGAGGGCAGGAGAGGAGGAAATCTCACAATGGACTCACTACAACACAGAGCAGTTGCTCACAGCCACCATGACGCTACACCCAACACAAACGGCCTGCAGGGGGCGGGAGAGAGAGAGCGGGACAGAGAGAGAGAGAGAGAGAGAGAGAGAGAAAGAGAGAGAGAGAGAGAGAGAGAGAGAGAGGGAGAGAGAAAGAGAGAGAGAGAGAGAGAGAGAGAGATAGAGATGACGTCATGAGGGTTTGATAAAAGGTGAAGAGAGACCGACATTTTCCCTCTTGCGTTGGACCCCCTCTTGCACTGGACCTTCTGCTTGCCCTGGACTTTCCTTGCGCTCCTCTATATTCTCTTGCCTTCAGACTTTGGTGGAGAGACGGTTGAGCAAGCACGAAGAGTTGGGTTCTCCGTGAGAGCGACGGGCGTACCAGCGCGGCTTGCCCCTGCAGCGTGAAGAGGCAGGGGCAAGCGAGATGTCCGGTGAGGCCTAGCAGCGCGGAACAAAAGGTTCGCGCCAACGACCGGGCGGCCTTCTTCCCGCCAAGCGCGGGTCCGCATCCGGACGGCGAGTTTGGGGCCGAAAGTTCCTGACAGGATACTTCAGCCATTTGAGCTAAGCCCACACACACCACACACAACGGGTCTTTTCATTTAATTACCCCTTCGTCCGTGTGTAACTCTGGTGTGGGGACGTCCCAATTTAGAACATTTAATTGAGCGTCGCGTTTTATTTTGTATTATCGGCATCCGTGGCAATAAAGTCTTGTTTATTTTTGTACATAATATCCGGTTCGTGTCAGTTTAATTTCCACAGGATTGAAGACTGTTCGGAGATCGCGTCAGGAAAAAGCGTCCAGCTTCTTCTTCTTCTCTCTTCCCCCCGCACATAGATAGTGAAATCCGCTATTGAATAACGCCTCGAAGTAACGCTCAATTGGTCATTCGTGGTGTGCTCCATTTTAATAGAGCCATCCACGCGATAAATGGTGTCAGAAGTGTGATACGAACTTTTTGATATATCGACATTTGTTGGTGAGGAGTGGATTTGAACCCTCTGAGTAAATTTGGTGTCAAGAGTGGAGGATTTGGATTTAAATTTCTAAGTAATTTAAATTTGGAAGATTTAAAATTAAATTTGGAAAAAATAACGACTTCCTCACCTTGGATTGAGGGGGTGAGTGATATGGAGGAATGGATAGAAGATGCTGGGAGCGTTGGAAGTGGGCCGAATATAAGGGAATTGGAGGGTACTGGTGGAACCTCCTCTGACCCAGAACGGGAAATAAATGGAGTGATGGCGATACCCGACCAGGTTTAGGATCGATTATTTAGGGAAATGAAAGAAATAAATAACAAAATGGATGCTCAGAATGAGCGATTGAATAATAAAATGGATGCCCAGGGTGAACAGATAGGGGAAATGAAAAATGAAATGAAGGGAATGAGTGATCGGCTGGAAGGAAAGATATATGGAATGAATGAACGAATGAGTGAACAGGGGAATGAAATAAGGAAGATGAGTTAACAATTGGAGGTAAATGGGGAGTGTCAAGAGGTAAATGGGGAAGTTTTGGAAGGACATTTGGAGGTGAATGGGGAGTGTGCAAATGTAAATAGGGGATAATCAAATTTAAATGGGGAATGTTTGCTACATGAAGGCCTGGAAGGTTATCGGACTGGTATGGATGTCGCAACACACCAACAGGGGGAGCAATTTGGAATTGTGCTGCACCAGGGCAGTTGTGCAGAGCAACAGGGGGTAAAGATATTGGGGGTCTGAGTAACGGAGCCGGACCGGGTATTTATTGATGGAGGCCTGGTGGGGCCAGAATTGATTTGGATGGATGCTCTTGGATGCAGAATGGATGCTCTTGTATATAAATATTTATTTATCTATTGCATTCCGTTTTCCCCATTTTCTTCCCACCTTCCATTCCGCCGTCGTACCCTCTGACAGGTTAATCTTCCCCTTGTTTGTTGTTGAGATATATACCCTGTTAAGATCAGAATAAGAGCCTCGTGTCTCTCATTGCATTCCCACACGCGCATATCTGCTATTGTTCGACACGTTCAGAGGGAGTTAATGGCCAGTTCTGTCCATCCGTTCAGTGGCTGATATTAATAAGCCATGAACACGACAATATTATAGATTCCCATTAGGGACTAGACAATTTATCATGGCAGATGTTGTAACAAAAGTGTGTGCACATTGGTGTATGTGTGTTCGTGTACAGGAAGACCTCATGGCTGAGCACACAGCCTATATGGAGAAGCACCCTGAGCTGCAGGCTCTCCTGGCAGATTTCTTGCAGCTTATACTCTCCCGGAAGCCACAGGACCCCATATTTATGGCTGCCACTTTCTTTGCATCTCTCTCAGCCAACACTCTTCCTGAGACTTCCAACGTGAACTCTCTGTGATAGCTCAAACACCTTCAATACCTTGTGACTCCTCGGCCCCCTGCCACCCTTCCCCCGCCCCCCCCCCATACTGTTCTGTAATGACTTCATTCAAAATGCATTACCTTGTTTATTGTTCCTTAAAATATTGAACTTGTTTTGAGTTTTCAGTGACATTACTGCCGATCTTAATGATTGAATAAACTCAGTTTGGTCAGATGGCCACCTCTAGGAACAGTCTCGGTAGTTCCATAATCTTTCCATTTCCTAATGATGGAGCTCACTCTGCTCTTGGGAACTTTCAACATTCTAGAAATTGTTTTATACCCTTCCCCAGATCTATGCCTCCTCAAAATTAGATCTCGGAGTTCTATGGACAGTTCCCTGGACTTCATGGTAGAGTTTCTGCTCTGACATGCACTGTGAACTGTGGGACCTCATATAGAAAGGTGTGTTTCTTTCTAAATCATGTTTAATCAATTGAATTGGCCACAGGTGGACTCCAATCAAGTTGTAGAGACATCTCAAGGATGATCAAAGGAAATTGGACCCCAAGACCCTTTAGACACCAAAGACCCGGGAGATGCTTTAGCCTTCTAAAACACCGTAGACCCCTAAGATCCTTCAGACCTCTAAGAGCCCTTTGACCCATAAGTCCCCTATAATTCTTAAAGACTCCTTAGCAATTTAAGATCCGTAATACCAATAATACCCTTTAGACCTAAAAAAAAACCTGTAAGACCCTTTAGACCTTTTATGACCCTAAGAACCCTCAAGACTACTAGGATCCTTTAGACCTTCTATAACCTTAAGACCCTTAATACCCCCAAATAACCTTTTGGACCCTAAGACCATGTAGACCCTATATACCGCATTAGACCCCTAAGACTCTGTAGACTCCGTTGGACCTGTTTGAGGGCCTTCTGCATTATGACTGGTGACACTTGATGGTCACCAGTCATAATCAAAAGGCCCCACATTGGTAAACCACTTCAGTACCAAAAGCTCTCCAAGAGGGTGAAAAATATAATTGTTTAATTAATTATCTTTTTTTTTTTTCAGGTTTTGCTCATCTTGATTAATACGGTAACTATATTGGCCATGCGCAGGTCTGAGCTTTTATTCAGTTTCATTCCATTGGAGGGGTGATACTTATCTACGCTTGGTTTGGTGTCTGGTGGGGAACCATCATGGTGGCTCAATGCCCACGTGTTTCTTCCAGACACATTGTGTGACCTATACCTATTTGAAAGACTATATGTGACTTAAGGAAGGAGGAGTGTGGTGCCATGTCCGGCCAAGTGAGACGGTTGTGTGCTGGTCGAGTGAGGTATGTTGGCCTGAAATTAAGATTGTGCTTGATCCTCTCCACATGTCCGCACCTGTATACTAAAGACATGACAGGGGTAACCCCTCCCGGGGTACCGATACTCCGAAATCAAAAAATCTAAGCCTGAGCGATTGCGCGGGCTCCTCTCTTGTATTCATGTGTCAAGTTTCAGAACAATCCGCCAGGTGACAGTAAAGGAGTAGCAAAAAAAAACAGCAGAAAGTTAACGGACGGACAGACATTCGGACATCACGCCCTATTTTATAAGTTCATCTTTTCTAGAATGAAGATGAAATCACCTAAAAATCCTTGTGTTTCAGTCATGATAATTATTTTAATAAATCAAGGGCAACCTTCGTGTTTTGAATTTTGAAAGTACATATTGTTGTCTAGACTTCAGCTTCCCCAAGTACAATAACCCATGTATGAGTGGTGTTCAAGATATGAGTCCTTAAAACAGTCGAACTGCCAAATTGTGTTTTTTTGGATCCTGATGACAAACTTGACATTCCACTGCACTGTGATGGAGAGAGATCTCATGGAGAACTGTTTACCCAGAGTCCACCATGTAGTTGTCTATCCATATGCGACATTTAAAGCAGCACCATGTCATTTTAAAGCAGACATTTAAAGTCATGGCTTATGAGCAATATATAGTGACTGTGACTGACTTATTAAGTTCTTTGATGTGGTCATACAATTTGATGTGGGACTGTCTGTCATTGATGTGGTAATTCAAGGTTCGTGCCTGTTACCTCGATGATGGGGAATTCAGAGACTACGTCGTGTCCCAGATTTACACATTAGCTGATAATGATATCGCAGGTGAAAAATAGTGTTTGCTAAACTTTCCCACGGAACCAAAAAAATAGAGATTTGCTCATCAGCGGGATCACTGTTGTGTCAACCAATTAGGGGCGGTGTATTGGTTTCCGACAGGATTTATTCCACAGCTCAACTCGATATACGAGAATAAACAATTATTGATCCGTGAAAATGTAATATTAATGTTTTTATTTTGTATAGACAATATTGTGCTTTCGATTGACCGAATACGAAGCCGTGCCAATGCTCGTTTCTCCGAAGAAGTTTGAAAAAAGATTTGCATCTGGCCATCCGGGTGAGGCTGTTGTTCTTCCAAGTCTCGCGAGAGATCGTCGGCTTTCTGCTGCTTCTCTTCTCTTTCGCACGGGAACTTCTGAAGAAAATGGAATGTTCGACGGTTCGTTCACTTTTGGTTTTCGTTTACTTATTTAATACTGAGGAAGTAATGGAAACTATTTGAAGTTGAGAAAAACTTTGATTTTCATGGACGATGAAGATACGTTAAACTTCAATATTTCGAATGTTTTTTTATTTTTTAATATTAATGGGTTCGTCATTACTCATTGCACTTATTGGAACAATGGTTAACCCAACTATGGGATATTTAACGTCCAAAACCAAATTAAATGGGTCAACCGGGTTCCACATGTTTAAACTCTGTTCATATCCGTGAAGTTAGCAACCTTTACCCCTCACTTACCCCTCACTTACCCCTCACTTACCCCTCACTTACCCCCCACTTACCCCTCACTTACCGCTCACTTACCGCTCACTTACCGCTCACTTACCGCTCACTTACCCCTCACTTACCGCTCACTTACCGCTCACTTACCGCTCACTTACCCCTCACTTACCCCTCACTTACCCCTCACCATTACCTATTTCAAACCTTTACTGGATTCGAACCATTACCGGATTCGAACCATTACCGGATTCGAACCATTACCGGATTCGAACCATTACCTGTTTCGAACCATTACCTGTTTCGAACCATTACCTGTTTCGAACCATTACCTGTTTCGAACCATTACCTGTTTCGAACCATTACCTGTTTCGAACCATTACCTGTTTCGAACCATTACCTGTTTCGAACCATTACCTGTTTCGAACCATTACCTGTTTCAAACCATTACCTGTTTCAAACCATTACCTGTTTCCAGTAGCGGACTGGGTCTTAAAACCGGCCCGGGCATCTTTCACCTAGGTCGGCCCATTATTCATTTATATGTTGCTTATCTGAGAAAATAGACGAAATGCTTGAAAAAAAAAACTAAATAAAATCCACTAAAAATTAAATTTATTTTCAGTAACACAAGCACATGTCATGTCTAAGAGAGTAGGTGCATGCGCAGTTTGCTGCTTCTGGCAGCCACACCATCAATGATATCCTTAATTTCAAGTTTGGCCAGGATCCCTTTTTCCACAGACATCAACATGAACGCCTCAAGATGTTCTTGTGTCATTGTACTTCGCAGACGGCTTTTGATTCTCTTCAAAGCAGAGAAAGACCGTTCACATGCCACTTGTGACACAGGCAGCGTTAGCAGCAGCTTGTAGGCAAGCCCAATGCTCTTGTAGGCATCAGTGAAGAGGTTCAACTTGAGGAGGACCTTGTAGCAGCAGAGAGGACAGGCTTTACATGACTTACATGTACTTGGCAGAGTCTTCTTGTCCTGTTCAGACTCACTGTCCTCCTGCACTGTATAAGCATCTGCTACTGATTGTTTCAGTGTTGACCATTGTTCTCCAAGGCTTCGCAGTTCTTTTCATAGTTGTTCCACAGTGACACCATCATCAAATCTCAGCAAATGTTTATGCAGCTCTTCCACAGCTCCCAATGGCACTTGATCAAAGTTCCTTGGGTGAAGAAGTGAGAGATCAGCATACAATGTTGATGTTGCTGATCTGTCAAACCGCTGCTCAATGCTGCTCACAATAGTGTCCACTATTCAGTTGTACACTTCAATGCGATACTTCTTTACTGGGTCAGAAGCTGATGTAGCCTCATCTATGGACAGTTCACCATCAATACGTTTGTGCTGTCTTTGCTGTTTTATAGGAAGGGACTCTTCCATAACAAGATTTACATCCATTTCATCCAGCTGGTCATTAGCCAGTTGAACAAACTTTGCAGCTGCATCATGACAAGCTTGGAAGTCATCCCGTAGCATCTGCATATTCTCCAGCAATTCATCCACCCTCCGGTGCACAGTCAGCAGATCCAATTGCACAGTTTGTAGATACTTGGAGAGCGCTGTAGTGCGGGAGAATACTTGCAGATATACTTGTGCAGTCAGAATTGATTCAAACTGCAGGAGACTGGCAATGTATCCCTTCACCTTGGCCTTAACAGCTGCTTGGATCTGGTCAGCAACTAGTATGGCATTAAGAGTGGTGATAACTTCCATGAAAAGCACTCCAGTTGGGTTGCTGAATGAACCAAAAACCTTCTTCAAGGCGGCATCCTTTGACCACCATCGAGTTTCTCCGATAGTTCCCATTCGTTTCACAGTAGTGGAGTGTCGACTCCAGATGTTCATTCGCTGATAAGATTCCCGAAAGAATACTGCAATGTTATTCAGTAGTGAGAACAGTGATGCGCTAGTCACCAGAACACTTGTAGCTTCGGTCACAATGAGATTTAACACGTGCGTGGCACCAAACATGGATCTGCATTGGAGCTTCCTTTGATAGCAGAGTACTGAAGCCTTTGTAGCACCCCTGCATGTTTGCTGCACCATCAGTTGAGTTTCCAACACAGTTCTTGAGGCCAAGATTCAGTCCTAACAAGACTTCAGAAACAAGTTGCACAAAAGCTTCGCCAGTAGATTCCTCACATTTCACCACGCTCACTAATCTTTCTTGGATAGTGCCAGTGCTATCAACATATCTAAGAACAACAGAGCACTGGTCTTGGTTTGAGGTGTCTTGAGTGGTCTCAATTTCCACAGCAAACATGTCTGTTACTTCTTCAGAAATCCACTGACGTATCTTATCCCGGATAACTGTGATAACATAATTCACTGTAGTTTTAGACAGCAAAGTTACCAAGGAGCCTCGACCTCGTGAACTCTTTGCCTTCTCATGTTGCTTCTTGCTGTTCTGGACAACGTGAGAGATGATCGGCTGTGCAGGAATCATACTTCTGAAGTAGTTTTACAACTTCCAGAAATGTACCATGGTCGATCTCCTCATTGTCAAGTGGGTATGCTGCTTCTTCCTTACTTCCTCTGTAGCTCAGTCCTCTCTTACCAATGAGTGTGACCACATCCACAACTCTTTCCATCACTTGTCGTCTCTTTCTAACCTCATCATGATGGCTACGTGCAAGCAGGTGAGAAACGCTGGACTGTTGTCGATCTACCAGGTATGCTGTAGAGCATCTCAAATGAAACCAAGAGCGTTCATGTTCTTCAACACGTGTATGTACATGTCGCCAGTCAGTCATTCCCTCGATGAACGTGGACCAGTCTGAGGTGCTGGAAAACGCCAAGCACACTGAACAGTGAAGAGAATGATTGTCCTTGTTGTATGACGACCACCATCTGTTTGTACCATCTTTTCGCATGAAACATCTCTTGACCACTCGGTTGTCAGTTTTTTGATTAGGGTGGTAATTCCAAAACAGCAAACAAGCTTCATCTCTACATGGTTTCTTAAAGTAGTTAATCGAGGGGTATCCCTCCTCTGCAAGTGTAGCAGCTGCAGCAGGTACATCTCCCTCAGCTGACCGCACCTGTTCGTGTTCACCAATTTGCACTAATTCTGCCGATTCAGCTGCCAATTGATCATCTACCAATTCAGCTGCTGATGGTCCAGCTACCGATTCAGTATCCTTATCCCCGTGTTCACTGACTTCACCAGGCCCAGTATTAGTACTCTTGAACAGATCCAAAATGTTTCTGCACTTTGAAGCACTATCTGACAGTTTCTTTTTCTTTCGATCACGTTCCTTCTTAGCACCTCCGTTTCTTCTCTTCTGGTTTGCTTTATCCATTGTCGGTTACAGATGCAGATGCTGACATAATATATAAAAAAATTAGCATCGTAAGTTAGTTCGCGACATTGTTGTCAATACTAGATCAGTCGTCAACAGACTTATCTAAACTTACTTGGCCTGTCGGCTCAAAATCCTTTTTACTGTTGATTTGGTAGTTTTTACAATGAAGGAAACACGTATCGGGAGTACATACGACATAGCGATTGTGAATGTACCAGCTCTGAGGCGTCTTTCGCTTCGCATCGCAGTGACAGTGAGCACCAATATGGCGGCCGTAAGACTAAAATCTGGCTTAAAACCCCCTCACCTCACAGCCCACAGCCTTCAACCAGACATATTAACACACTCCTCCACCTTCATTCCCGTTCTTCAAAGCAAAGCGGTAAAAATTGTTGTGTCGCCATTATATATGACGACCAACGGCACCCGCCCTGAGGGCGGGGCTTCAATTAGGAGGCGCGATTTATATAAACATCCGTTAAATATCACACGCAAATCATCAAAATCTAAACAGTATTTTTAGAATTTCAATAAAAAAACCACATCACTGTTCATATCGGTAAATATTATTCCATCGTGTTTCAAATCGTGATTAGTGATATCAACTGGACGCTTTTCTTTAGGAAAAAAATTTGAATGATTTTGTACCTCTTCTTCAGCTTAGAACTTCAGGATACACAACATTGCTGATAAAAGTTCCTTTTCTCTCTTTGAAGTTCTTGGCAAACATTTTTATTTTGTCACTGCTGCCAACGCGACACCATGGCATTATTCATAACATTCATTCATTCATCTATCTATAATTCCAGTAATCTCTGTGTGTTTGTTTGTTTGTACGTTTGTCTGTGACCGCTGTTTCTCGACAACCACGGGTCCGATATACTTTAAACTTGCCAGGTATATTGCTGGGGACCCGAGGATGTGCCTTTTCAAGGTTTCATATTAATCGGACAATTACCTACCGAGCTATGTCCAAAAAACGATTCAACCAATCAGAGAGCAGCGAGCTATCGCGTGTGCCGAACGTGGCGGACACACTCTGCCTCGGATGGCACATTTGAGAGCGTATTCATTTATTTCACGTTTGCAAACTATGTTGCCGCTATGTTGGCGTTAAACTATGTTTTAAAACTAATAAAAACCATTTCATCTAAATAGAGGGGGGGGGGGGGGGGGATTGTCACTGTACTCGCAAGCCGTTCGCCGTTCGCTTTGGCGTTGCGAATGGACCAACACATTTCATGGACCAAACCATTTCATGTAAAGCGTTCGCCGTTCGCTTTGGCGTTGCGAATGAACCAAAACATTTCATGAACCAAACCATTTCATGTAAATAGAGGGGGGGATATAATTTTAGATATAGATATAGTACGGGCATGCCCTAGTTCATCTAATGATCATTAAACATTATTTTTACGCTCATTAAACGATTACGAAATTTAAACCGAAAAACATTACGAAATTACGTTCACACCGTCACATCAAACACGACCGTGAACACAAAAGTCACAAACATCGCCACAAACGTTATGTCACGTAATTCAAACCGTGAACACATCGAATATTGGAGAGCCCATTGCGCAAACGATTTGTTTTCTCTGGTACGTGTTACAGGGCGGGTACCGTTGCTAGTAATTATAATGACCTTTTGACCTTTTGATATTTAGCGGGGAATCCCCGGGGATGGAGGCAGAAGTTTTCCGTGACAAAAAAATTTTCAGCAGTTTTTTTATCCAGCCCAGCGGCCCATTTTTTACTCAGCGGTCCCAGCCCACCGGGCATTGCCCAAATGCCCTATGGCCAGTCCGCCCATGCCTGTTTCAAACCATTACCTGTTTCAAACCATTACCTGTTTCAAACCATTACCTGTTTCAAACCATTACCTGTTTCAAACCATTACCTGTTTCAAACCATTACCTGTTTCAAACCATTACCTGTTTCAAACCATTACCTGTTTCAAACCATTACCTGTTTCAAACCATTACCTGTTTCAAACCATTACCTGTTTCAAACCATTACCTGTTTCAAACCATTACCTGTTTCAAACCATTACCTGTTTCAAACCATTACCTGTTTCAAACCATTACCTGTTTCAAACCATTACCTGTTTCAAACCATTACCTGTTTCAAACCATTACCTGTTTCAAACCATTACCTGTTTCAAACCATTACCTGTTTCAAACCATTGTTGGTTCCATCGTGGTCCTCTGTCCATGTGCGCTGTCCCGCCACGTTTTCAAAGTTGTCTGTTCACAATTGTATTTTGTCGAAACTATTTATCTTTTGGTGGGTGAACTTATAGTGTGCCCCTTGGAAGTTTCTCGGTGTTTATCTTTCATAAATTAATCGTTTGTTTACCGCATCGCGAGCGAGGCCTTGCAGCCTCAGGCTTCCCCCATCGAAGGTTGTTCCTTCCTTTGCTGTTTTGCTAGGTTTTTGATTTTCCCTTCTCCGCCAAACTTCACCAAACATCTACTCTTTGTCTAACGTTGTAACCCCCCTCCCCCACCCAAAAAAAAATAAAAATAATAATAATAAAAATAAAATAAAATTCCCTTTCTCCTCGTGTGCTTTTGCCTCTGCCCACGTGCGCTGTCTTGCCCTGCCCCCATTATCCCCTTGCCTTGCATCTTTTGCCCTGTTCAAGTGACTCGTGGTTGTCCATCAAGGCCCTCTCCCCATTGGTATTTTTGTGAATATAAGATTGTTCTTCACTGTTTGGTTTAAATATGTTTAAACTTTCCCCTGGAATGTTTTATTCAGTGGTTTATTACAACATGCTGTTTTTCTTCCTATTTAAAAGGCTCCTTTCAATTTCCTCTTCAACTCATTCCATTTCAAAAAAATATTCAATCTCTTATTCTTTCTCACTACATGCTCTAAATTCTCATTCATTCCACCCCTCCTCCATCGTTCTTAAACGGATCGCTAACTTGAAAATCACAACAAACACAATTTGTTATAAATGTTCATCTTTCATAAATCATCCACTTTCTAAATGTCCCCCTTGCCCCTCCCCTCCAAATCTCCCCCCTTGCCCCTCCCCTCCAAATCTCCCCCCTTGCCCCTCCCCTCCAAATCTCCCCCCTTGCCCCTCCCCTCCAAATCTCCCCCTTTGCCCCTCCCCTCCTAAACTCCCCCCTTGCCCCTCCCCTCCTAAACTCCCCCCTTGCCCTTCCCCTCCTAAACTCCCCCCTTGCCCCTCCCATTCAAAATTCCCCCCAACTCCTCACTTTCATATCTACCCCCCAACCATCCCTCCCAAATTCTCCCTCCTCCTATCTCCTTCTCAAAGCTGCCTCCTCCCCACTTCATCTCCCTTCTATCTCATACCTCCACCTCCCCCAACCTTCGGCCTTCCTCTGCCCCCCTCAAACAACCCCTCACTGTGCCTCATCCCATAACCATCAAACCTTTCGTCCTCCTCATCCTTCCCTTTCTTGTAACTCTTCTGTAATATCTGCAACACTATCAACTGCGCTTCCTACCTCCCCCTCTCATCCTTCATCTGACCCTACCCCTCCCCTCCCCTGTCCTGCACTCGATGCTCCCCCTCTCTCCTCATTAACGGTATGGACCTCAAACATCCGGGGCCTTCGCTCAAACCTGATTGATCTCTCCATTCAGGTTGCTTCTGACAATCCAGACTTGATCTGCTTAACAGAAACTTTCCTCCTTCAAGATGTCTCTGATTCCTTAATATCTCTTCCTGGTTACTCCCTTTCTGGTATGATAGACCTGAGCCTCGTCCTGGTGGTGGGGTGGCTATCTTTATCAAAAACTCTCTTCCTCACTCTCCTTGCACTGCCCTCTCTCCACCGCACCTCCAGGAGTACCTCTGGCTACGGCTTCCTCTCCGCTCCCACCTTTTGTTCATATGTGTTCTGTACCGTCCTCCAAACAGTGATGACTCCATTTCCATTTCGCTGTCGGACAACATGGACCAACTTCTAACAACTCGTCCAAACTCTCTCTTCCTCATATGTGGCGACTCCAATTGTCATCATGCCAGCTGGCTGGGTGTGGGTTCATATCTCACCAGGCATGGCACTTCAGCAAAGGACTTCTTCGACTCATTGGGACTGACGCAATCTGTCAATTTCCCAACCCGGATCTCAGTCAATGGAGTATCTTTTCTTCTGGATTTGGTTATGACTAACTTCCCTGCAAATGTCTGCTGCTGCTCTTCTGCTCCAATCGGTT
Organism: Myxine glutinosa; assembly: GCF_964187855.1. Classification (NCBI taxonomy): domain Eukaryota; kingdom Metazoa; phylum Chordata; class Myxini; order Myxiniformes; family Myxinidae; genus Myxine; species Myxine glutinosa. The sequence continues at coordinate 128,231,891 of NC_136266.1, read as the reverse complement.
CTTCTGATCATGTGCTTGTTAAAGTGGACATCTCTCTGGCCATTCTCAGAGAGCCTCCTCAGCGCCGACGAGTCTGGCATTTCACTCAGGCTGACTGGCACGGTCTGCAAGCAGCCATCAATCTTCTCATCTTCTGGACTGCCTCTGACATCAATTCTTCCTGGGAATTCTTCCAAAGCAAACTGCTCTCTCTCATGCACAGATTTATCCCATCTCGTCTTCAGTTGTCTTACCCTTCCTCCCGTCCATGGTACACTGAATCTTGTGGTGAGGCAGTTGCCCTGAAACAACTCGTCTCCTCCTCTTGGAAGGCAAATCCAACTGAAGGCAATCTCAGTTCCTTCCACCAAGCTCGGAACAAGTGTGTGTCTACCCTCAGGAGTGCCAGGAAGCACTGTCTCTCCACACTCAAGATTGAACTCTCAAACCTGTCTCCTTCCTCCAAATCCTGGTGGCGTCTGATCAAATCCGTTTCTGGTGTTTGTTCCCCCTCCATCCCCTCCCTTACCTCAAATGGCTACACAGTTGATACCGCACGTGACAAAGCCGAATGCCTCAACTCTGTGTTTGCCTCAAAATCTTGTGTCCAAAACCCATCTCTCTCTGTTCCCACCTTTCCCAGTCGAACCCATCTGCTCCTGGACTCTGTGTCCTTCTCTCCTGACAAGGTGGAGAAGTTTCTGTCAAACCTCGACTCTGATTCTGCAACTGGACCAGACGGCATCAGCCCACGGGTCCGAAAATCCTGCTCTGCCGCTCTATCTCACCCTCTCTCTGTTATTTTCACCCTCTCTTTTGCTCAAGGTCATCTGCCAGCATCTTGGAAATCAGCGAACATTACCGCTTTACACAAAAAAGGTGCAAAAACAGATCCTTGCAATTACAGACCAATCAGCCTGCTTCCAATTATCAGCAAAGTCATGGAATCCATCATTGCCACGGATATGAAATCTTTCCTCTTCTCCAATGGCTTGATTTCTGATCATCAATTTGGATTCAGACCAGGTCATTCTACTCTGGACATGTTGCTTCTGCTGCCTCAACAATGGATGGAGGTCCTCAATGCCAAACAGGAAATCAGAGCTGTCTCACTTGACATATCACGTGCCTTCGATACGGTCTGGCACCCAGCTCTGCTCATCAAACTCTCCTCCTATGGTATCCATGGAAACCTCCACTCATGGCTTGCGGACCTCCTCACTGGACGAAGGCAACGTGTGGCCCTGAATGGATTTCTCTCATCTCCCCTTCCTGTTCTGGCTGGAGTTCCCCAAGGTAGTGTTCTGGGCCCTGTGCTATTTCTGGTCTTCATCAATGATCTCTCCGACTCTCTGGAAAATCCTCTCTATCTCTTTGCTGATGACTCCACTATCTGCCGCTCCATTCCTCATCCCTCAGATCGGCAGTCTGCAGCCTCCTCACTCTCTGCAGACCTGGAAAAAATCAGACTGGTCAAACAAGTGGAACATGTCTTTCAATCCTGAGAAATTGCACACTCTTACAATGTCTCTCCGAAAGGACCGACTGGAAAACCCTCCCATCTACTTTCTCAACAATCCTCTCCAAGAAGTTCTGTCACTCAAGCTTTTGGGTCTCATTATCTGCCATGATCTTTCTTGGGAAAACCACATTTCCAAGCTGGCCTCCAAAGCCAGTCGCCGACTGGGCATCCTCCGTCGTGCGAAGTCCTTCCTTGGCACACCTGAGCTCCTCACCACATACAAGGCTTTCATCCACAGCTCAATGATGGAATACTGTTTCCCCCTCTGGGCTGGTGCTCCTGCCTCACACCTCGCTCAGCTTCACGCTGTTGAAACCAAAGCTTTCAGAATCATTGGAATCTCCTGCGATGAAGTTAACTCCAAGGGCCTTTCACTCACTCATCGCAGGCAGGTTGGTGGTCTTTCTGTCTTCTACCGACTCCTCTCCGGCCTTGCTCCCCCAGCTCTCTCTGTGCTCTGTCCCCCAAATATTCCTCCAGGTCGCACAAGATCTGCCAGCAACCCTCTTATGGTTAAACTGCCAAAATGTAGGCTCTCTGCTCACCTTCACTCTTTCATTCCCCTTTTCTCCCACCTCTGGAACAAACTCCCTCACTCTCTTCAATCCCACTCCTCCCTCCAGGTCTTTAAAACAGCTGTTCACCACCATCTCTTATCTTCCCCCATCCAAAACCTTGATCTTTTCTTCCCCCGCTAATTTCAACCCAGATCCACTTTTTGGAAATTCCGACTTCTTTCCTGGAAGTCCTTGCAGTGTTCATATGTTTTATACCTTTCCCACCTCCCCCAAAGTCCTCGCCCTCCCACATTTCTCCCGTTGTCCCTGCTCTCAAATGTTGTGTTTGTGTCCTTCCCCCTCTCTCCCCATCTTGTCTGCCGCTCCCCTTATTTTTAGTTTTGTGTGTCGGTTTGACTTTTTGTGTGATTAATGTTAGCTCTTTCACGAGCCTCGATGTTGTATACATTAAAAAAAAATTTTTTTTTAACCTGTTTCAAACCATTACCTGTTTCAAACCATTACCTGTTTCAAACCATTACCTGTTTCAAACCATTACCTGATTCAAACCAATACCAGATTCAAACCATTACCTGTTTCAAACCATTACCTGTTTCAAACCATTACCTGTTTCAAACCATTACCTGTTTCAAACCATTACCAGATTCAAACCATTACCTGTTTCAAACCATTACCTGTTTCAAACCATTACCTGTTTCAAACCATTACCTGTTTCAAACCATTACCTGTTTCAAACCATTACCTGTTTCAAACCATTACCTGTTTCAAACCATTACCTGTTTCAAACCATTACCTGTTTCAAACCATTACCTGTTTCAAACCATTACCTGTTTCAAACCATTACCTGTTTCAAACCATTACCTGTTTCAAACCATTACTCAATTGAAACCTTTACCGGATTCGAACCATTATATGATTGAAACCATTACCAGATTCGAACCATTATATTGTTGTGGATATGAGGATTGTGTTTTTTTATTGCTTTATTGTGGACCCTCCTGCCTCCAGTTGTGTATAAAGGTCAAAGGTCGTTCCGTAGTTATTTCATAAGCACTCACGTTAGCCAATCATAGATTTCCCCCTTGTTGACAGTTATTTCCTTATTCTGTGTATTAGGCTAAGGATTTGTCTTCCATTAATTGACACTTCATTGCACCGAATTCAAATAAATAGATCCCCTTTCATTCCCATTCCCAAAGCCTTTCCTGCCAACTGCATTTGCTGCAGCTGTGGGTTGCTGTTTTCACCGCGACTCCATTAGCCACGAGGTGGGCTCGGAGAAGAAGGGGGAGGAGCTGCCGAATCCTGGGCGTGCCCGCCCATCGTCATCAAGGGTGGAGCCAGAGGGCCCGTGCCGACCAATCAGGGCAGACGCGAGCTCACCGATGGGCGTGTCGTGGAGGCCGGCGGCTTGATTTGCCCGCTGCGTTATAAAAAGCGCAACCGGAAGCCTTTGATAGGAGTGATGAGAAGGAAGCCTCTGGGACAAGTGCACCAGGAGTGATGAGAAGGAAGCCTCTGGGACAAGTGCACCAGGAGTGATGAGAAGGAGGCCAAGAGAGAAGTGCGCAGGAGTGATGAGAAGGAGGCCAAGAGAGAAGTGCACGAGAGAGATGAGTTTCTGAGTCCCCCAGAGAGTTGCACCAGAGACGGCAGAAGAGTCCAGACTGATTAGAAAAGGAGTCCTGAGAAAGCACACGACGTCCCCACGGCAGCAGTTTGAACCACAGGAGCTTGAACCACAGGAGCTTGAACCACAGGAGCTTGAACCACAGGAGCTTGAACCACAGGAGCTTGAACCACAGCAGCTTTGATCCATCGCAGCTTTGACCGCCGCAGCTTGAGCGTTGACGGCAGGTTGCTGTTGAGGAAGGGTGGCGGCTGCTCCCTCCCGGCCCGGCCGTCCTTTGGTCCGAGCTGAACCTTCCTCCCGGTCCAGCCATTCACTCCTGCCTCCATTCCCCATTCGTGTGAGTCTGTCTTTTGTTTGTTCTGTCCTGGGTTAAGTAAGACTGCATAGGTAAGCTAAGTTTTCACTGTGTCCTTCTGGTCCGTCCCTCTTTCTGTCTTTATTTTGTTATCCTTCCTTCTTCCTTGGTTTCTTTCAATCCTGTAAATAGTAATAAATAATAATCGTATTTCAAACCTTTTTGTCTCCTTCTTCTTCTTCACATCCGCGTCGTCTGTCTTTTCCCAATTGAACATCTGTGGCACGATTTGGCCAACGTTCAGAATCGGGTCTTAGTCATTGTTAACGGTTCGGGCCGCGGCGCCATCCGCTCGGCAAATCCAGTAACATCTTATCCGCGGTCCGTAACAATTGGTGTCTGGGAGTGAGATTCGAGGCCCGAACCAAATTTTTAAACATCTAAAAAAATTCGGTCAAAATTTGGAGCGGCCGAAATTTTGTTTAACATCCCAAATTGAGTCGTGCCATGGATAGTCAAGGCGATCGGATGCTGGTGGGGGTAGAGTTAGAGGGGGTAGAATCGACCCAGGACCCCAGGGACGAAGTGGGAAAAATGGAGGAGGAGAGCAAAGAAGGTGCGGTCGTGGGGGTTACAGGCACACGAAATGGCGGCCTCCCGTACGTGACGGCGATAGCCGGACCCGCAGTGCCAATGGACTGGGGCCTTTTGATGATGCATTTCAGTGCCACTCTGATGGGTGACAGTAAGGGATTTGATGCAATGATGGCTACCCAGGTCCCAGGGGCTAGACGCAAAAAAAGTGAGGCACGAAGCAAGGTACAACCCGGTTGGATTTCAGGAGCAAATAAACGCCACGATGGAAAGAATACGGGAAGACATTGACCACAGGGTGGGCGAAAAGGTCCCAAGGGTGCACGACGAGGTAAAGCGGGTCGAGGAGCACTGGTTGAACGAAGTTGAGAAAAGCACGGGTAACGGGACCGGGGTAGAAATCACGACCCGGGGTGTGGGGCATTCGGCGACCGCTGAGGTAGAAGAGGGAATTTTAATAAAGCCAGCGGTCGTCGTGGTGAATAAAGAAAAAGTGCTGGGAATTGAAATTGGAGAGACCGTGCTGGGAATGTCTACTGGGAATTGGAGAGACCGTGCCGGAGAGACCGTGCTGGGCTTAGAAAAGCACTCGCGGCAGGGAGGAATGGAAAATGTGCAAAGTCCCTGCTCACATCACGATGCTGTGCTTAATAACACCAATGAAAGTTTGCAGGTGGTGTTGGAGCGAAGGAGGAGGATCCCCCAGGTGAGTCGTGCTGTGTATTGTGCGGGGAGATTTTGTAGAAGGATGTTTGGGGACAAAAGAATTTTCGCGCGATTAGGGTCAATATGGCACCCGGGCGTTGGTGAAGGGTCCCGTGTGAGTGGAAATGGCACGCGTGTCGCGTGTGGAAAAAAAAAAAAGTGTGCGTCAAGGGGTGAGCGTGTTACGAAGCGCGAGTGTGAAACCGAGTGCGAGCGAGAATGCACGTCGGGGTGTACGGAGAGTAAAGTGGTGGTGGAACGTGTGCGAGGAAGCACACCTGAGTTGGTTGTGGCGCGGGTGTGGGAGAGCCCATCTGAGCGCGTTAGTGGGTGGATGCAAGAGTGCACGCCAATGGTGAGTGGTACGGGGTACGTACCGAGTGGGGAGAGTGCGCAAGACGGTGCGCGAGGTGTGTTAAAGTGTGCGAACGGCGAGTGTGCGCGAGAGGTGTGGTGTGTAACGTGGAGTGCGGTGGTGGAATGGACGGAGTGTGTGGGATGCACTGGAGGCGCCGAGACGCCAGGTTTTGTGAGTGTGAAACGGGTCGCGTATGCAAGTGAAGCATCGACATTGAACGGGTTAGCGTTTAGGGTGACGGATAGCCGACGCGGGTGCGCGGTGCGCTTTGTTGGATGCTGGGCCCCGCACGGTTGAGTCCGGGCCTTGTCGGGCGAGGCGACCGGTCCGGTTCAGGGGCGAGTAGGAGGAAGCGGAACGGTGCCCCCTGGTGGGGACGGGGTTCCGACCGGGCGAGCCTCGGTCATCGGGCCCGGGCCCGCAAGGTACCGAGCCGCGATGATGCGTGGAACCTCGGCCCGAGCATGCCTCCTCCCCAGAGTCATGAATGCCGGACGGATCCAACTGCAGGCGACCAAACCACCCACGTTCATTGCTCGGCTTTGCGAAGCCGAGTTTTAATGATGTGACGACTTACCGAGGCTCAGATAAAACGGACTGTAATGAGGATAGTGTTTTGGACCCGAAATTGAAAAACAAAATTTGATGATTGGCAAGGATTGGCAGTGATGATTGGTAGTGATTGGCAAATTTTTAATTAGCTGAAATTTGATGTGCCAAATTGGTAGTGAGAGATACCCGATGTGGTGGGGTGGCAACTCTGCCATCCCTCAGCGGGGGGCAAAGGAGCAATAGATTTATGGGGTTTGGCAGTGAAAACTAGCCCGGGAGGGTTAGGATAATGATAGGGATCTAGAGAAGATGACCTTAGGTAACGTTAAGGTTAGGTAGTGACAATGATACCTGTAGTGGGGACGCAGGTAGATTAGTTAGATAATGACGAGGGAGCGCAATAATGTAAGGGGTGACGGGGAAGCGCGAGTTTTAGCAGGGCACCAGGTAGAACAGATGATGCCGTGTGTGTGTTAAAAGGTGTGATTGCACAGGTGTGCAACTGGACAGGTGGATGGAGCAGTGTATGAGTGAGTGATAGTGATGTGAGTTGTGCTGACCAAATGGTCCAGGAAGGAAGGAGGGTGCAGGTGGCACCAGGTGATTGCACAGGTGTGCAACTGTAGGTGTGTGGAGAATGGTTGTGTGGATTACAGGGTAGTGTGGAATATATGGAGTATTGGAATGGATGGTCGTGGAGTGAGTATGGTGGAAACTGTGGAGTGGAGTGGATTGGGGGAAGGTGTGAATGGGGGAAGGATGGACCCCCATCACGAATACCCCCGGGGAGGGTAGTGTAAGTGTTAGGTAGAGGGTATAGGTAAATTGTGGTTGGATATTGGCATCTGTGGTGCGGGTAGTTGCACAGGAGTGTAGTGATGGGTGCATTAGTGTTGTGGAAATGGCTGGGCGTGTAGCCTGTTAGTGTGTGTAGTTGGTTGGGCACTCCACCACTGTGAGGATGTCGGCCAGGTGAGGCCGCAGGTGGGCTCTGGGAGCCGGTAGTTGTTGTGGATGGGGCCCGAGGATCCGGAGGACGGACCCGGGTAGCCCAGTGCCAGAGGGCACCGAGGGGTGACATAGCCAGGAGGGGCCTTCCCCAGTTAGATAGGTTAGGGTGAGGAGCTAGGTAAGCTCGGGTGGCAACTGCAGTGGTGGAGGTGTGCAGGTGGGTAGGCCTGCTGGGAGAGCTACACGCCCCAGTCCTGAAATTGTGCAAGGGCACAGGGAGTTGCATCGGGGGAGTGAGACCCCAAATTGAGGAAGCACCACAGTTTGGTCAATGGGAATTTGGTTCTTAAAACCGCATAGAGTAAGATGGCCAATGGTTTGGCAGGGAAAGACCCCGGGTAGTGTAAAGTGTGTTAATGTCATTTAGAGAATAGTTAGGATTAGGAATCTCCTCGCACCATCTACATCCACTCACCTGGGATGACGTACCTCCACACCATGCCAGGTTGTTTTGTTATTTTTATTGTGCAAATGTTTAGAATGTGAGACGCATCATGACGTGGGTGTGACATTGTGCTGATGTTCCATCTCTTCCTCCTTATGAGGATTGATGATGAATTGGGTGATGGCAAATTTTGGTTAGAGGGATTGTGGTGACGAATTTGGTGTAGGAGAAATATGGGGGAGACGTGACAGTAGTGACGAATTTGTAAAGGTGTAGATTGTTGTAAATATGGGGTAAGGGCAAGGGTAGAGTAGGTGACAGGGGGGGTGACGTACGGTAGGGACGAGCTTTTCTCCGCTCCGTCTCCATACGCACCTCGCCTTGCATTGCCTTGTTTGATGTGTACCCTTGTGACCTTACCCCTCGCTCATCTGTCTTTTCCCCCCTTGTCTCCCACATGAGGACTGTGCGCCACTGGGCGCCGAGGGGAGCGTGCGAGAGACCGCCATTGGGCGCCCGAACCTCTCGCAACCACAGCTGTCTGCATCGATGCACCACCTTATGGACCACATGTCTGTGGCTGAGCACCACTTATGGACCCCATGGGTTGGGGCATGGCCCATCTGCTGGAACTGGCCATGAAGGCCCGAGATCTTGCTGGCGGACCTTGGTCACAGGGCACCGATGCCCCACAGGTGAACCACACGTAGTCGGCCCTGTGGGCCATAAATAAATGAAATAAAAATGGACACGTTTTGTGCGAGTTTTATGTCCAAATAGGCCACCAGCAAAGAAGATGACAACAACTGGAAGAGAGCAATGGCCAGCAGAGGGAGCCGAAGAGCAAGACACCACCAAGGGTTTGTTGGTTTATTTTTATTAAGAACTGTGGTGACTGTGCACCGATTGGTGCTTGAGGGTGCTTTGGTGCGTTTTTGGGTGCTTTCATGGTGCATCGATGCAGGGCAGACTGTCTCCCCCCCCCCAAAAGAACGATCACAGGTCCTGGGTTAGTATTGTAAATAAAAGTAGAGTCATTGTAAATAATGCGCCCCCACCGTAAATGTATAGTTTGAAGACCATTCCGCAATTCGGTTAGCTGTGGGCGTGAGTCTGTTAGGTAGGGTGCAATGGAGCAGCGGGACATATTTATTTATGTTTTAAAACTGTCACACTCAGGGTCAGGTTAAATGTAGAGGGAACTACACCTACGTGACACACTAAAAGTAAAGGTAAGAGGCCCGGAACGTGCCTAACAGGAGGAGGGTGCAGTGTTGTGGATATGAGGATTGTGTTTTTTTTATTGCTTTATTGTGGACCCTCCTGCCTCCAGTTGTGTATAAAGGTCAAAGGTCGTTCCGTAGTTATTTCATAAGCACTCACGTTAGCCAATCATAGATTTCCCCCTTGTTGACAGTTATTTCCTTATTCTGTGTATTAGGCTAAGGATTTGTCTTCCATTAATTGACACTCCATTGCACCGAATTCAAATAAATAGATCCCCTTTCATTCCCATTCCCAAAGCCTTTCCTGCTAACCGCATTTGCTGCAGCTGTGGGTTGCTGTTTTCACCGCGACTCCATTAGCCACGAGGTAGGCTCGGAGAAGAAGGGGGAGGAGCTGCCGAATCCTGGGCGTGCCCGCCCATCGTCATCAAGGGTGGAGCCAGAGGGCCCGTGCCGACCAATCAGGGCCGAGGCGAGCTCACCGATGGGCGTGTCGTGGAGGCTGGCGGCTTGATTTGCCTGCGGCGTTATAAAAAGCGCACGCGGAAGCCTTTGATAGGAGTGATGAGAAGGAAGCCTCTGGGACAAGTGCACCAGGAGTGATGAGAAGGAAGCCTCTGGGACAAGTGCACCAGGAGTGATGAGAAGGAGGCCAAGAGAGAAGTGCGCAGGAGTGATGAGAAGGAGGCCAAGAGAGAAGTGCGCGAGAGAGATGAGTTTCTGAGTCCCCCAGAGTGTTGCACCAGAGACGGCAGAAGAGTCCAGACTGATTAGAAAAGGAGTCCTGAGAAAGCACACGACGCCCCCACGGCAGCAGTTTGAACCACAGGAGCTTGAACCACAGGAGCTTGAACCACAGGAGCTTGAACCACAGGAGCTTGAACCACAGGAGCTTGAACCACAGGAGCTTGAACCACAGCAGCTTTGATCCATCGCAGCTTTGACCGCCACAGCTTGAGCGTTGACGGCAGGTTGCTGTTGAGGAAGGGCGGCGGCTGCTCCCTCCCGGCCCGGCCGTCCTTTGGTCCGAGCTGAACCTTCCTCCCAGTCCAGCCATTCACTCCTGCCTCCATTCACCATTCGTGTGAGTCTGTCTTTTGTTTGTTCTGTCCTGGGTTAAGTAAGACTGCATAGGTAAGCTAAGTTTTCACTGTGTCCTTCTGGTCCGTCCCTCTTTCTGTCTTTATTTTGTTATCCTTCCTTCTTCCTTGGTTTCTTTCAATCCTGTAAATAGTAATAAATAATAATCGTATTTCAAACCTTTTTGTCTCCTTCTTCTTCACATCCGCGTCGTCTCTGTCTTTTCCCAATTGAACATCTGTGGCACGATTTGGCCAACGTTCAGAATCGGGTCTTAGTCATTGTTAACGGTTCGGGCCGCGGCACCATCCGCTCGGCAAATCCAGTAACATCTTATCCGCGGTCCGTAACAATATGATTGAAACCATCACTGGATTCGAACCATTATATGATTGAAACCATCACCGGATTCGAACCATTATATGATTGAAACCATTACCGGATTCGAACCATTACCCAATTGAAACCTTCACCGGATTCGAACCATTATATGATTGAAACCTTTACCGGATTCGAACCATTACCCAATTGAAACCTTCACTGGATTCGAACCATTATATGATTGAAACCTTTACCGGATCGAACCATTATATGATTCAAACCTTTACCGGATTCGAACCATTATATGATTGAAACCTTTACCGGATTCGAACCATTATATGATTGAAACCTTTACCGGATTCGAACCATTATATGATTGAAACCTTTACCGGATTCGAACCATTACCCAATTGAAACCTTTACCGGATTCGAACCATTACCCAATTGAAACCTTCACTGGATTCGAACCATTATATGATTGAAACCTTTACCGGATTCGAACCATTACCCAATTGAAATCTTTACCGGATCGAACCATTATATGATTGAAACCTTTACCGGATTCGAACCATTATATGATTGAAACCTTTACCGGATTCGAACCATTACCCAATTGAAACCTTTACCGGATTCGAACCATTATATGATTGAAACCTTTACCGGATTCGAACCATTATATGATTGAAACCTTTACCGGATTCGAACCATTATATGATTGAAACCTTTACCGGATTCGAACCATTATATGATTGAAACCTTTACCGGATTCGAACCATTATATGATTGAAACCTTTACCGGATTCGAACCATTATATGATTGAAACCTTTACCGGATTCGAACCATTACCCAATTGAAACCTTCACCGGATTCGAACCATTATATGATTGAAACCGTTACCGGATTCGAACCATTATATGATTGAAACCTTTACCGGATTCGAACCTTTACTGGATTCGAACCATTACCCAATTGAAACCTTTACCTGTTTCAAACCTTTACCGGATTCGAAGCATTACCTGGTTCTTGTCTTGCATTATGTTTCTTGGGCCTTTCCAGGATTCGAACCATTGCCCAATTGAAACCTTTACCGGATTCGAACCATTGCCCAATTGAAACCTTTACCGGATTCGAACCATTTTATGATTGAAACCTTTACCGGATTCGAACCATTACCCAATTGAAACCTTCACCGGATTCGAACCATTATATGATTGAAACCTTTACCGGATTCGAACCTTTACTGGATTCGAACCATTATCGGATTCGAACCATTATATGATTGAAACCTTTACCGGATTCGAACCATTACCCAATTGAAACCTTTACCGGATTCGAACCATTACCCAATTGAAACCTTTATCGGATTCGAACCATTATATGATTGAAACCTTTACCGGATTCGAACCATTATATGATTGAAACCTTTACCGGATTCGAACCATTATATGATTGAAACCTTCACCGGATTCGAACCATTATATGATTGAAACCTTTACCGGATTCGAACCTTTACTGGATTCGAACCATTATATGATTGAAACCTTTACCGGATTCGAACCATTATATGATTGAAACCTTTACCGGATTCGAACCATTATATGATTGAAACCTTTACCGGATTCGAACCATTATATGATTGAAACCTTTACCGGATTCGAACCTTTACTGGATTCGAACCATTACCCAATTGAAACCTTTACCGGATTCGAACCATTTTATGATTGAAACCTTTATCGGATTCGAACCATTACCCAATTGAAACCTTTACCGGATTCGAACCATTATATGATTGAAACCTTTACCGGATTCGAACCATTATATGATTGAAACCTTTACCGGATTCGAACCATTATATGATTGAAACCTTTACCGGATTCGAACCATTATATGATTGAAACCTTTACCGGATTCGAACCATTATATGATTGAAACCTTTACCGGATTCGAACCTTTACTGGATTCGAACCATTATATGATTGAAACCTTTACCGGATTCGAACCATTATATGATTGAAACCTTTACCGGATTCGAACCATTATATGATTGAAACCTTTACCGGATTCGAACCATTATATGATTGAAACCTTTACCAGATTCGAACCTTTACTGGATTCGAACCATTACCCAATTGAAACCTTTACCGGATTCGAACCATTACCCAATTGAAACCTTTATCGGATTCGAACCATTATATGATTGAAACCTTTACCGGATTCGAACCATTACCCAATTGAAACCTTTACCGGATTCGAACCATTATATGATTGAAACCTTTACCGGATTCGAACCATTATATGATTGAAACCTTTACCGGATTCGAACCTTTACCCAATTGAAACCTTTACCGGATTCGAACCTTTACTGGATTCGAACCATTATATGATTGAAACCTTTACCGGATTCGAACCATTATATGATTGAAACCTTTACCGGATTCGAACCATTACCCAATTGAAACCTTCACCGGATTCGAACCATTATATGATTGAAACCTTTACCGGATTCGAACCATTATATGATTGAAACCTTTACCGGATTCGAACCTTTACTGGATTCGAACCATTATATGATTGAAACCTTTACCGGATTCGAACCATTATATGATTGAAACCTTTACCGGATTCGAACCATTATATGATTGAAACCTTTACCGGATTCGAACCATTATATGATTGAAACCTTTACCAGATTCGAACCTTTACTGGATTCGAACCATTACCCAATTGAAACCTTTACCGGATTCGAACCATTACCCAATTGAAACCTTTATCGGATTCGAACCATTATATGATTGAAACCTTTACCGGATTCGAACCATTACCCAATTGAAACCTTTACCGGATTCGAACCATTATATGATTGAAACCTTTACCGGATTAGAACCATTATATGATTGAAACCTTTACCGGATTCGAACCTTTACCCAATTGAAACCTTTACCGGATTCGAACCTTTACTGGATTCGAACCATTATATGATTGAAACCTTTACCGGATTCGAACCATTATATGATTGAAACCTTTACCGGATTCGAACCATTACCCAATTGAAACCTTCACCGGATTCGAACCATTATATGATTGAAACCTTTACCGGATTCGAACCTTTACTGGATTCGAACCATTACCCAATTGAAACCTTTACCGGATTCGAACCTTTACTGGATTCGAACCATTACCTGTTTCATCGCTCTGATGATTGAAACCTTTACCGGATTCGAACCATTATATGATTGAAACCTTTACCGGATTCGAACCATTATATGATTGAAACCTTTACCGGATTCGAACCATTATATGATTGAAACCTTTACCGGATTCGAACCATTATATGATTGAAACCTTTCCCGGATTCGAACCATTATATGATTGAAACCTTTACCGGATTCGAACCATTACCCAATTGAAACCTTCACCGGATTCGAACCATTATATGATTGAAACCTTTACCGGATTCGAACCATTATATGATTGAAACCTTTACCGGATTCGAACCATTACCCAATTGAAACCTTTACCGGATTCGAACCATTATATGATTGAAACCTTTACCGGATTCGAACCATTACCCAATTGAAACCTTTACCGGATTCGAACCATTACCCAATTGAAACCTTCACCGGATTCGAACCATTATATGATTGAAACCTTTACCGGATTCGAACCATTATATGATTGAAACCTTTACCGGATTCGAACCATTACCCAATTGAAACCTTTACCGGATTCGAACCATTATATGATTGAAACCTTTACCGGATTCGAACCATTATATGATTGAAACCTTTACCGGATTCGAACCATTACCCAATTGAAACCTTTACCGGATTCGAACCATTATATGATTGAAACCTTTACCGGATTCGAACCATTATATGATTGAAACCTTTACCGGATTCGAACCATTACCCAATTGAAACCTTCACCGGATTCGAACCATTATATGATTGAAACCTTTACCGGATTCGAACCATTATATGATTGAAACCTTTACCGGATTCGAACCATTATATGATTGAAACCTTTACCGGATTCGAACCATTATATGATTGAAACCTTTACCGGATTCGAACCATTACCCAATTGAAACCTTTACCGGATTCGAACCATTATATGATTGAAACCTTTACCGGATTCGAACCTTTACTGGATTCGAACCATTACCCAATTGAAACCTTTACCGGATTCGAACCTTTACTGGATTCGAACCATTACCTGTTTCAAACCTTTACCGGATTCGAAGCATTATCTGGTTCTTGTCTTGCATTATGTTTCTTGGGCCTTTCCAGGATTCGAACCATTATCGGATTACTGTAGTCCCTAAATTACTCTATTTACGCATTTGCACCCCCCTTTTGTAATGGTACAACCCAAAAGAACAAACAACGGTGCGAACTTCACGAACATCGTGTTCTCCGAAATTCAAAGACCTCAGAACAAGACCCCAGCTTTAGTCCAATTGAACTCCACAAGGAAATGTTTCTCGAATCCGAGACCTTAGAGGGGAGAGTGCTTTCCTATTATCCCCTAGAAATACCCAGCATGCAATGGATATGTCTCTCATCCAGGCTCTAACCTAGCTTCATGTCTGACAGGATTGGAATGGGCGATTTAAGCCAAACTTTCCTTGCGAGTGGAGATGCATTGATGCCTCTGCATGCTGCAAGTGTTCGAAGAGAAAATTTGGAAGAAAACTGAGAAAAGGGGTGAGAATTGGTGTAAGGTAAGGGAGAGTAGGGGAAGAAGTGGAAAATAAGTTGAGAAGCGGAAAGGAAATAGTCCATTTACCAGGAGCAGAAATATCATTTATTGGTACCATCTCGTGAGGGGTGGAGGGAAGGGGGGCAAAGTGTAACTTGTTTTTAAACTATCTCAATACCTTGTGTTGCTACGGGGGGAGGGTGGTGGGAGGCAGGTGGGGGTGGGGGAGGGGAGAGGAAGGGAGTAGGGGAAGGGGAAGGTGGAGGTGAGGGGATAGGGAGGGGAAAGATATGCTACATATACATCTTTTGGGGGGGGGGGGCTTTGACAGGCCCCTCTGATTTTTGGGGGGGAGGGGAGGGGAAGAGAAGGAGGAAAAATGTACCCTTGCGAAGAGTTTTATTTATCCTCAGTGTTGCCCAGGTAAAAAAGGAAATTGTAATACCTTCTGCCACCATCACCAGGTGGCGCTACACTGTACACATTTACATAAAGAATGTACGCCCCTCCCATGGCTCCCCACACCCCTGCATGAGGCCGTGGCCACAAAGCCTATGTTACCCCCAGACAAAGTTGTATTTGTATTTGTACTCCGAGTAAAGTATAAAAGCGTTTATACCTGGAGTACCCGGCGTTTCTCAAGCAAAAAAGAAACTTTAACATATTTGAAATGAGGGCAAATATAATGGAAAAGCAATTACATCCAAATCAGAATCCATCACAAATATCAAATCATCATTTTACCTTTTCGTTGAATATATGCTGCTGAATGTGCCATTCATCACGTTTCCGAGTTAAGTATGATGACGTTCAGGAAGAAGAAGAAGCCTTACCACCAACTTTGACCGCTTCCGGAATTGTTTTATAATTTGTTCAAATGTCTGGTGATGGTTTTGTATTTATTTATGTGAATCAGTACTTGTATATAACTGTCATTAATCAAAAAGGCTTTGGCACGGTAAAGGGATTTAAAAAAAAAAAAAAAAAAAAAGGGTTTTTTTTAATCCAAAAAAAAACTGAAGTTTTTTTTTATTTTTTTTTGCCTAAAACTCTCCCAGGCACTCACTGATGAACCTCTGAATGTTTGACGAACATCCGTTCAGCAATCTTTGAGAAAAATGGCGACACAGACAAACGGCTCTCTTGTAAGTTATAGTAGATTGTGCTTTTGTGTTCGGCATGAAGAATGAAGTCCTTCATAATCCGGATGAACTATTTTCTCATTGCACAAAGAGGTTGAATTAAAATAGGCATTGCATCATTGGCTGAGGGCGTGGCCATGCGTTGATGCGGCGCCAACTGTAGGGTAGCGTGGAATTTGGAATTTGTTCCAGGTGCCGGTGATAGCTCACCAAATTTTCGTGAAGGACACCGTAGGACCTTTAACGTCCACCAACTAATGGCAATAGATGGAACGCTCAGTTTAAAGTGCATCCGAGGGACAGCACACACATTTATGAATCACTTTCCATGTGAAATACCATGTAACCACCCGGCCGAGTAGGGTAGAGGATGATGTGGTTGAGCTTGAAAGTGGTTGGATGTCAATGAAAGATAGTCTGTTGGGAGCCGTTGGTGAGGTATGTGGATGGACAAAAGGACCACCGAGGCACTCGGAAACATGGTGGTGGGATGATGAAGTTGGAAAGAGGATTGACGAGAAGAGGAAGAAGTTCAAGGAGTGGCAGAAGGCGAAGGGTACGGGAGCAGAAAAAGCAGAGCACGAAAGTTATAAGGCAGCCAAGAAGGCTGCAAAGAAAGAGGTAGCAAAGGCGCAGGAGGCATGTAGGAAAATGTTTGGAGAATGCTTGGATTCGGAAGAGGGTCAGAGAGCGGTATTCAGGATTGCAAAGCAGATAGCGAAAGAGAGGTGTGATATGATGGGGGTGAGTTGCTTGAAGGATGAAGTGGGACAAATCGTTGTGGACCCAGATGGAATTAAAGGAAGATGAAAAAGATATATGGAAATGCTGTTAAATACAGAGAATGAATGGGATGGCAACATAGAAACATGGTGGTGGGAAAAAAGTTAATGAGGCTTCATAAACATAGAGAGTAACCCAGTTTTAGGACCGGCAGAGAAGATAACTGAGAAGGAAGTTGAGGAAGTGTTACGGATTCGTCACTTCAATTTCTGTTACGTGCTCCTCCCCAAACCCTGGTCACGGTGTACCTCCGAGCCCCGAGAGGAGTCACAGCAGAACGATGTGTTGCTCTGTATGTCAAAGATCAATGGTGAAACCACACCAATTGTTACCAACAAACAAGTATTGTATTAAGATCACACTTATGATCACATTGTATAACAGTACAACAACAATAGTAATCAATTGTACAACCGATATATATTTCCTATGATGGTACCATCAGGTTTGTACAATATAACTCACTGTGCTCCAAGTGAGCGAAAAGAAGAACATTCCCAATGTCTCTATTCCGGCTTCAAGCCAAAGTCGATTCCGGCTTCAAGCCAAAGTCGATCGACTCCAGTGATCATCCGTACGATGTCGTATCGAGACCAGAATCCCGTTGGGTTGGCAGTTACACGGCCAAAGATGGGCGAAGGTGTCCTCGAGAAGCGACGGTGAAATCACACCTTCAGGTATGGACATTTGACGGCTCTCAATCGGCGAACCGCAGATTTCCTACTCAAAAGCCACGTTACACACACACACCAAATTAACATCTGGATGCGGTGAGAATGGTTGAAGCGAAGTGAAAAACTTTGAGCGATGCGCAAAGCGCGTGAGTCAAAATGGCTGACGCCCGTTCTCGTGGCGTAACGGCACTCTGATGATTCTCCTCGGAATCACCCGCAAAACCTGTCACTCAGGTATATCGGTCACAGCGACAACAACTCTGTCGCAAGAATCCCTTTCCCAGGAAACCCAAAGTTCACACGTGACCCCCGTTCGCCAACGTTCGCTCAGGACCTTGAAGCAGCTTGGCTTCTTGTCCGACTCACTCGCTCCGCCTTATTTTCCTCCTCTTCCTCTTTGTCCGGTTCCGGTTTCATTTAAAACATTAACTTTTTTACCTTTTGAAAATAGTAATCTCTATTTCCCCTAAACGACAACAATAATAGTACATGGAATCAAAAATGTTTACAGTGGATGAAGACCACAACAACGGAAGTGATGAATCCGTAACAGAAGCGATGAAAGCAATGAAGAGTAGAAAAGCGAGAGGGCCGACGGGAGTTGTGGATGATATGTTGAAGGCAGCAAGAAGTTGGGGTGTGAAGAGAATGACAGAGATCTGTAATCTGGTGGTGAAAGAAGGCTGCATTCCAGTGTATTGGGAACCGAGTACCCTCATCCCTCTATATAAGGGGAAAGGTGACCCTCTGGAGTGTGGCTCGTACCGAGCGATAAAGTTATTGGAGCATGGAATGAAGGTATTGGAAAGGTTGTTGGAGAGGAGGATAAGGAAGAAGGTGAAGATCGACGAAATGCAGTTTGGATTTATGCCAGGAAGAGGAATGACAGACGCGCTCTTTATTGTGAGGCAGTTGCAGGAGAAGTACATGGAGAAGAGAAAGAAGTTGTTTCTTAGGTTTGTTGATCTGGATAAAGCATTCGATAGGGTTCCACACAAAGTATTGACATGGGCATTGAGGAAGTTAGGAGGGGAGGAATCGTTGATCAGAGTAGTGATGGCAATGTACAAAAGAGCACGCACAGCTGTAAGGACGAAGGACGGGAACAGTGGTGAGTTTGAGGTGAAGGTGGGAGTGCATCACGGGTCGGTACTAAGTCCACTTCTATTTGTCGCTGTGATGGAGGTGCTGGCTCAGAACGTAAAGGAGGGTTTACCGTGGGAGTTGTATGCAGATGATCTGGTGTTGATTGCGGAAAGTATGGATGGACTGAAGGAAAAGATGAACAAGTGGAAGGAATGTATGGAGACAAAAGGTCTGAAGGTGAATGTCGGAAAGACGAAGGTGATGGCAAGTGGTGAGGTGGAAAGAACTGGGAAGTGGCCATGTGCTGTGTGCAGGAAGGGTGTCGAGGTGAACTCCATTCAATGTACAATGTGCGCTGAGTGGGTTCATCAAAAATTTAGTGGTCTGAGAGGGTCATTAACCAGTGTGGTAGCTCCATTCAAATGTAAGGTGTGCACAGAGGGAGCTGCAGATGGAGGAAATGTTGAGTTGGATCTTGGAGACGGCGTGAAGCTGGAAGGTGTGAAAACATTTTGCTACCTCGGAGACATGCTGAATGGAGAAGGTGGATCAGACTCGGCAACAGTTGCTGGAAGGAGATGTGCATGGAAGAAGTTTCGGGAACAGAGTGGCGTGCTGATGAGGGGAGTGTCGTTGAAGCTGAAGGGAAAGGTGTGTGCTGCATGTGTGAGAAGTGTTATGATTTATGGGAGCGAGACATGGGTAATGAACGTAGAGCAGCAACGAAGGCTGGAAAGGGTGGAAATGCGAATGGTTCGGTGGATGTGTGGAGTATCGTTGAGAGAGAGGAAGACAAATGATGAATTGCAAAAGATGATGGGAATAGAGCCTGTGATTGATGCTGTGAAGAGGAACAGGTTGAGATGGTTTGGTCATGTGTTGAGGCAGGATGAAAGTGACTGGTTGAGAAGAGTGATGGAAATGAATGTAGAAGGAAGTAGAGGATCTGGAAGACCGAGAAAGACTTGGCTAAAGATGGTGGAAAAAGAAATGCGGGCAAGGGGGTTAACAAGGAGAGATGCAGAAAATAGGTCAAAATGGAGAAGATTGTCATGGGGACCGCAAGGCTAACCCCCGCTCTAGCAGGGAAAATGGCCTTAAAATGCAAGTTGTTGTTTTTGTCTCCATGTGAAATACCAGGATGACAGTTTTGAGCTTGGTTGGGATTCGATCCCAGGGGCCTTCTCGGCCATCCTGCCAGCGAAAGGATATCTGTAAATGGCATGGGATAAACCAGTTTGGAGAGTAGGATTGTGTAGAAATATTTCCAGGTGGGATCAATATCAAACACTATAGAGAGGGCAACCAAATTTTTGACAAAGGGCAAATTGTAGTCGCTGCCTGTTATCCTGTGCGTAAACTATGGATATGAAAAACGTTTGAAGTTTGGTGCAGAAGTTTAAAGCCTTACTTATCCTGATGTACTCTGGTACCAGGCTACAATTGACCAAACTTGTGCTCGCTTCATTTAAATTCCACATTTTCATTCAGAATGGTATATTATTTCATATCATCCTTCCCCCTTTCCCCCTTATGGCCAGGTAGGATTGTATAGGTATTGTGCTCCGTATGTCATGTAGCCACCTTGATGTACATAAGTCAGACCGGATGTCGTGTAAGGTCGTATCTTTGTTCCCATGGCGAGGGGTGGGGCAATGTTAATTCGGGAGGGTTTAAGGGTAATTAATTCCCCGTATGTAAATGCCTCTGATTTTTTTTTTTTCCTTTGGTTCTTTATGACAAACACCACACCAGCCATGCACTCCGGACCTATACTAAAAAGACCATATAAAAGTAATCGGAACCAGGACATTGAAATGCCGCTGAGGCCACTAGTTTTATAAAGTTTCAAATCTAGTTTTATAAAGAGGATATCTTGTGTCAATTCTTTCCGATGAAAGTGGGGTTGTTTCAAAGCGGGACGGCGTGTGGTACCCTGTCAACATTGCCAGCAGTTATAAAGTGGCAGTTCTAGCTTTTATTATAGTTTCTTGTCTTGGCCTATTATGAGTACAATATCTTGTTCATATAATTTATTTAATGCACCATGTACATTTTGTCGGAGGTGGTCATGACTGGTTTTGAAGAACATAGGGCAATATGACATGTGGAACCTTTATATTTAGTTGATGGAGTTCTGTGTCTCCAACAGGTCATGACTGAAATGGAGACCTTCCCAGGGTGGCTTCAGGCACAGGGCCTGACACCAGAAACTGCTCAAGCCTTGGTCATGGAGCTGGGTATTGAAAATGTTAAGGTGCTACGAGCCTGTACCGAGTCTGATGCATTGAGAGCTGAGCTCCTCTCATGTGCACAACAAAAGCTTTCTGTTGCAATGCATGTCGAGTTCCACCAATTTATGGAGTCACGTGTGAAGCCAGGAGTTGTCCAGTCTGCAAGCTCTTCTTCGACACACATTCTCTGCTCGATGCTTGAGCATGCAGGTGACGACCTTGCTGGCTGTGCCGAGAAACTGCGCTTGTTGAAATCTTCATTCGCATGTTCTGGAGTTACAAATTATGCTCAATCTCAAGATACTCGTAGTGTGTGGGATCAGGATTCATGACATCGACAGCCTCCAGCCTAACGGTTCCAAGTTAAACCCCAACTCTGGTAGGTGATGCAGCTTTTTCTTTCCCAATGTTTGCCTTCCACTTTTTATGAAAAACATTTCAGTTATTTTAATCTTGTGCAGTTGGACATCCATTGTTTGAAGTTCAAGGATGAAATATTTTGTGAAACTTTCCTCATGCCCCATTTATTTCTGTTAGAGTCTTGTTCAGGAGATTATTTATTTACCTTCACTCCAGCATATCAATGAATAGTTTTCTGTCAAAAGAATAATGTTTTCTTCACAAGTTTTACTTTGATCGATGAAATGCACAATCCATGGAAATTGTTTGACAACTTTGAGTAAACTTTTTCTATAATGTCATGGTTCTTCTTTTTTATTGCTTTAAAATGTATATTTAGACTGCATGCTGACCCCGAAAATCTTTCACTTTTGTGACCACCATGCTGCAACTACATAATATCCTAACATGATGTATATAAATATATTTCAGTAAGTTTGTGAAACTCGTCAAGAATATAACTTGCACAAAAGAGAAAATGAGAAAAAACTAACAAAAAATTAGCTTTTCCTATCCAAAATATTGACCAATCACAGCGCGTGTCTTACGCGAAACCGCAATCGCCATCTCCTCTTAACCAATTATGCCTCTTGTTACATTTGCGCGATACTAAACAACATGGCGACCTACATGCCGTATGTGTCTTCCATGTCGTCTGAGGCAGATTCCGAAGGAAAATCTGCATTTTGCTACATGCACACAGTAGACACGCATGGCAAGGTTCTTTCTTTCAGTGAGAAAAGTTTTAAAAAATTCAAAGAATGTGCCGAGCTGTGGAAAGAGTTGGATGGGAGCCCGGAAAGTGCGATTGCTGTGAATGCAGAAAGTCTGGAATTCGACCGGGATGGTGCTCGCATTAAATCACGCCATGGGTCAGGATCAAGTGAAGTTGAAAGTGGACATTCCACACGGTAGGCCTTCGTAAACAGTGTTTTAGATTGTGTATTTTGGTAGAGTCAATTTCGTTGTATAATGTCATGGTTTATTAGGTCTAATTTGTATTTTAAAACAAATAAATTAGGGGTCTATAGTCGGTCGCCGACCGTCGGAGCTAGTCTCGACCCTCCTCTTGTCAAGTCAAGCCAGGCTCAACTTCGGTTCGAGTCAGGCCAGGATACTTTCTGTATGATCTGACTCGGCTTTGAGTACAAAGAGTGGCCAGCAGTGGCTGAGTAGAAAGAAGGCAGCAAGATTTGTTACCAACGTAACACTCATCAAGGTCTATCACGTATCACTATCAGTATCAGTGTTGTCAACCTGTGTTATCTTCTCTGCTCATGATCGATGATCATCAGATCAACACGAGAACAGTGTGAACACTAAATCCTGATTGAAAGTAAAAAATTCAATCAAATTCAGTTGACGATTACACCGCCCACGGTCCACAAGTCTATTCTATTCTATTCTTTTCCATTCTATTCTGTTACTCATCAAAGCCTGTTCGCCGTCCTGATGAGGAGCGGCAATTGTGGATGAAATGTCCTGCCGGAAGGACATAACATGTGTCAAATACTCATCAAATGTGGAAGCAATATGAGAGCTGGATAAATAAAATGTATCCCAGTTGAACGAAGCTTTATATTTATGACTAATTTGGCACAACATCAGCAATTTGCACACAAGCACAAGTCACTGTACACAGGTACAACTCAAGTCATGATAACCTTGCTGGATTGTACAGAAACCTACACTACCGATACAGATAAGAATTAGATCTAATCATGGACCCCGCATGTTTCAATACGTAAAGAAAACTGTTTCTTCTAAGTTGGCTATGCTCAATAGAATTCGTGACTGTGTTCCCCAAAGCAGTCTGCACACTCTTTTTACAAGCTTAGTTTTGCCATCTAGAATATTGTTGTAGTATTTAGGGAGGACGGTACGAATCGCACAATACGATGCTGAAGCTGAATAAATGTTTAAAAAGAGCTGCAAGAATAATTCTGAAATGTGCCTTCTAAACTTCCTCAGCTGATATGTTTGCAACATTGTAATGGCAGCTTCGTCATCTACCGGTAATGCATATGGGTGTAGGTTACTAATAGTAATAGGCTAATGCATTGCCACTAATAGGAACAACAATTGGTACCTAAAACTTTGAAAGTTAACACAGCTACAAAATTGAATCTGTCACATCAAATCTAGTCCAATAAATCTGACGTTGCATAGATCGAGACCTTGGTCTTTTGATATGTTTTACTTTTTATCTGTCGCATCAGTCGTGTGAAAAAATTATTTGACGAGGTGATGATGTTACACTCTGATGCCCCATGATGGTGTTTAACAACACACTTCCATGATAAATCAGTGAAATTTTGTCGATTTTTGGATACGATGGTTCTAGCAACTGGCCCTGTCATAAGAGATGTAAGCTGTACTCAATAGTGTACAGCATACGTAATGTCTCGCTCTCAATTTCCAGCATGAGATGAATTCATTTTAAAAAATGGACCGAACTGGTCCTGAAAGCTATGTTCCTTATTATACACTTTATCTTATTTTTTCCAATCTAGAAAACATTGTGGTCAACCAGGATACCACACAGACTGTTACCGGCATTTCTGCAACATTACGACCATAAGGCGGGCACAGGATAGAACTTCAAAGGCAAAGATCTTGCAAGGTACATTAATAAATTTTCTCTTGTGTGTAGGGTGCAGGCGATGAAGGGTCAAATGATATGAAAGATTCCCTTTGTGATGGACGTATGCTGAGAATCGTTTCCTTCCCATATACCACCTGTTCTTTAGTGCATTTTATTTTTAGTGTATATTTCATTTATTTAATCATTCAATATTTTATTGATTGATATGCATTGTATATTTCTGTTAGATTTTCTGAATTAAACCAATGTAAGATAATTAAGTATCTTCTGAAATTAGAAACAAATGTCAATTTCCATATTAATGCAATATTAACTGTCATTAAGCTGATATATAGGGAGGTAGGGGAAATGTATGTTTGGAGTTTATTTCCTGACATTGTTCAACATATCACTATTTGGTATATTTTTAATGAATTGATGACAGTGTCTATTGTGAGGTCTTTTTAGTATGTTATAGGTAAAAGGGATTGGATTGATGATTAGATTACCATTTTCAGAGGCTATAATCATGATCTGCCAAAGCTGTTTTATCCATGTTTAGAATTAATATCTTTTTTCTTTGACAGAACAACAACTGTGTCATTCAACAGAAAGAGAAACTCATCCAGAGTCCACCAGTGTAGTCAAGGGGACACAGCCTCAACGACTTCTGCCATCCGATTCTACCGGCAACACACCATGTCCCGGCCGACCTCATGTCCTACCAGTGGAATGTGTAATATGTAAGCAGACAAAATATGTCAAAGAAAGTGTAACAAATAAAAGAAAAGTAGAGAGGTTAGTTAGGTGTGAGACAATTGCTGGGGGGCAGCTCCTCAATGCTGCTTTAATGCGCAAAGATGAGCATCTGCTGGTACATTTGCGCGGTAGAGATCTAGTAGCACTGGAAGTGCGTTATCACCGCTCATGTTATTTATCTTACACAAGGGTAGTTAGAACAAAACAGGGGCTGGATGCAGACACATGCGAACTGTATGCACCATCATATGCAAGGTTCTGCCACTCCATCATTGACGAAAGAATATTAAAAGGGAAAGAAATACTGCGGCTGACAAAGCTTCTCAAGCTTTTTGTTAGGATAGTTCATGATGTAGCTTGATGCATCTAGCCCTTCTACAAGACCACTAACCTGAAGCGGAGACTTCAAAGATCGCATAGAGTTCTGTGCTTCATTCAGCCAACACGACAGTTTGAGAGTGACTTAGTATTTGTAGAAAGTCTAGGTGTGGAGGATGTCATTGAAGATGCTGTGGTAGATGCATCCAGTGAAGGTAGTGAAAGCGAAAGGAGTGTAGGAGCTTCACCGAGTCAATGTGTAGATCTTGATGGTTTGAGAACTTTGTATTCTGCTGCACAAATCTTGAAGTGTTCTCTGGACAGCATTGAAACAAGTTCGACATGGCCTCCAACTGCAGAAGACCTACATATTCAGACCACCAATCACATCATTCCATATCAGCTTTTCAACTTCCTTGCATGGTCTTCAGGTCTTAGCCAAGATCCTGTAGGTGCAGAGAGGGTCACAGTTACAAGTGACGAAGAAAGAAGGTTGCTCTCTATTGCACAGGACATTGTGTACTTAAAGACAAAGGGTAGAGTGTTGCTGCCAAAGCATACCTCCTTGGCCATGGCAGTGAGTCTTCAAAATGAGTGAGCTTTCAAATAAGATAGTAAAACAACAACAGAAATAAATGAAGAGGCTTGGTTTGCATGTGTCATGTTCACAAATAAAACATTTATTAATGAAAAAGAATGTGCATTTAAATTAATTAGCTGTTATTTCACAACAAATTGAATGAGACAAAGGGAAATGGAAAGTTTGTTCATTGTTGTAATGGAGTATGTTGCGAGAGGAAAGGAAATTAGAAATTCAGTGATTTTACAAGATGTGAAGAGTGGATTTGATGAAGTGGAATAGATGAATGGAATTGTTGATGAACCCGATGTCAGAGAAGAGAGAAAATTCATTTCAAGCAGAACATATAAAATGTGGCAGATAATAGACAAGAAAGAGGGGGGGGGGGGGGGGAGGGAGAAAAAAATGACCATGTCACAGAATATTCAAACTGGTTTTGACAAAAAATAAAGAAAGTAATTGAATATTAAATGAAATAATACATGGAGCATCTCTTGGATAGTTAGCAAGCTGTAATATACAAAATATGCTATGGATTGGTGTTGTATTTTGTTAGTGCCATTATTCTTTTTTTTTAAATCCACTGGTGGTTTTAGACCAGAAAAAGCCACTAAATCATAGTTGTCAATGCATCCTTCAGATAGGATGTAAAACCAAACATGGTAAATTAATTTGCATAAAAAAACACCCACATGTAACATTTCTTTGACGAGTAATAGCACATATATGCCATGGATGGGAGCTCTATTTGCCATTATTCATTCAAAGAATTCACCAGTGATTATAGAAAAGAAAATACAGTAAATCATAGTTATCCAAGAATCCTTTGGGTAGGATGTAAACTCAAATGTGTTCCTGGATCATAGAAAATAAATTGAGTCTTCAAGATTTCATACCAAATTCGTATATCACGTACTCGCGGAGAGGATTCCGTTGGAAGTCAGTCAGTAATAATCCTTATTATACAATCCCCCAACAGGACTCAAGAGGGCGACAAACAGAAGTTCTGAAATTTTAAATTACTATTACTAAATAATGTGCAAGTTTTATCCTTGACGACTTTGTGTGTTTATTCAATGTATTTTTCCTCATCTTTCTACAAAATTTCAAGTAGTTGCCAGATGGTGGTTGCAAAAGTCAAGAAATAGAGCTCTTTCTGCTCATTGCATTGCGGTCTAATTGTAAAGTGAGTTGTGTTGGAGTTTTCATGTGTACAACTTCTTGATTCTATGCAGATTTCCACATTTGTCCTCATGTATAATTGTTTGCAGGTGAAGATGATCTGGAAAAGACAACCAACCAACTGATGTAACTCGAAACACCTGGACATCTTGTGTTGTCATTAAAGAGTTGGAAGTACTGTATTTGTACAGCTAATTATCCCCACGCTTTTTGAAAATACGGGGGATATTGTAATCTGCTCCGTCTGTTGGGTCTATCCTTCCTGTCTGTCCTTCCTGTCTGTCTTTCCTGTCTCTCTGTCTGTCAGGCTATCTCCTAAACGGTTGGGCAGAAATTCACCCAACTTGGTTGTTATGATCCTCACATTGCAAGAAGGTGCAAGAGCAGTGTCATTCTTGACCCTGCCCTTAAGGTCAAACGTATTATAATATTCAGTTGCAGACAGTTTTAAGTATTCAGCCTCAGTCGTACTTGATTACCGCTTTCCTCTTTGACATTTGTAACCCGGGGAATCCCTGTACTGGATTTTCTATTAAACTTGATTTTGTATTAAATTTCATTTTCACACAACCAGACAAACAGGAAACGCTTCATTTTATATCCGTCAATAACTTATCAAATGAGACCACTTCCTTCCTCCCCTTCATGTAAGCGCTGCTTCATCGGAATGAAGATTACAGCACACGGTACCTCATTATTCGTTTTAAAATAACAGAATGCGGTGCTGTTCGATGAACCAATCGATTAGAGAAGGGATTTAAAATGTATCGATTCAATAAGTCAATACGTCCATCGTGGCATGGCACCGATCCAACATGGAAACCCTTTGTGTGTGAAATGATGTCATTATTTAATTATTTCATAACCGGAATCGGCAGCATAATCGGCAGTTTTTTTTGTTTGTTTGTTTGTTTTTCTAATTGGTTATCGGTTATAGTCAAATTTCCTAATCGGCCCAGCACTAGTATATGTACTAGTATATTCAGAAAGATTTCAAAGTATTCAGACCCCTTCACTTTTTTCACATTTTGTTATGTTGCAGCCTGATGCTGAAATCGTTTAAATTCATTTTTTCCCTCATCAATCTACACTCAATACCCCATAATGACAAAGAGAAAACAGGATTTTAGAAAGTTTTGCAAATTTATTAAAAAGAAAAAACTGAAATATCACATTGACATAAGCATTCAGATGCTTAACCCTTAAGTTGAAGCACCTTTGGCAGCGATTACAGCCTCGAGTCTTCTTGGGTATAACGCGACAAGCTTTGCACACCTGGATTTGGGGATTTTCTGTCATTCTTCTCTGCAGATCCTCTCAAGCTCTGTCAGGTTGGATGGGGACCGTCGGTGGACAGCCATTTTCAGGTCTCTCCAGAGATGTTCGATTGGGTTCAAGTCAGGGCTCTGGCTGGGCCACTCAAGGACCTTCACAGAGTTGTCCTGAAGCCACTCCTGCATTGTCTTGGCTGTGTGCTTAGGGTCATTGTCCTGTTGGAAGGTGAACCTTCGGCCCAGTCTGAGGCCCTGAGCGCCTCAATTTGGTTTCAGACCTGGACACTCTACTCTGGACATGCTGCTTCTGCTTTCTCAACAATGGATGGAGGTCCTCAATGCCAAACAGGAAATTAAAGCAGTCTCCCTTGACATATCACGTGCCTTCGATACGGTCTGGCACCCCGCTCTGCTCACCAAACTCTCCTCTTTTGGTATCCATGGAAATCTCCATGCATGGCTGGCGGACTTCCTCTCTAGTCGTAGTCAACGTGTGGCCCTGAATGGGTTTCTCTCATCTCCTCTTCCTGTTCAGGATTGTTTTTGTTTGTCAGTTTGTTCAGGATTGTTCAGGACAGGACCTCCATCCATTGTTCAGGCTGGAGTTCCACAAGGCAGTGTTCTAGGCCCTGTACTTTTTCTGGTCTTCATCAATGATCTCTCTGACTCTCTTGAAAATCCTCTGTATCTCTTTGCTGATGACTCTACTCTCTGTCGCTCCATTCTTCATCCCTCAGATCGGCAGTCTGCTGCCTCCTCACTCTCTGCAGACCTGGACAAAATCACAGACTGGGCAAACAAGTGGAACATGTCTTTCAATCCTGACAAATCTCACACTCTTACGATGTCTCTCCGAAAAGACCGACTGGACAACCCTCCCATCCATTTTCTGAATAATCCTCTCCAAGAAGTTCTGTCACTCAAGCTTTTGGGTCTCACTATCTGCCATGATCTTTCCTGGGAAAACCACATTTCAAATCTGGCCTCCAAAGCCAGTTGCCGACTGGGCATCCTCCGTCGTGCGAAGTCCTTCCTTGGCACACCTGAGCTCCTCACCACATACAAGGCTTTCATCCGCAGCTCAATGGAATACTGCTCTCCCTTCTGGGCTGGTGCTCCTGCCTCGCACCTTGCTCGTCTTCACGCTGTTGAAACCAAAGCATTCAGAATCATTGGAATCTCCCGCGATGAAGCTAACTCCAAGGGCCTCTCACTCACTCACCGCAGGCAGGTTGGTGGTCTTTCCATCTTCTACCGACTCCTCTCTGGCCTTGCCCCCCCCAGCTCTCTCTAGGCTCTGTCCCGCAAATATTCCTACAGGTCGCACAAGATCTGCCTGCAACCCTCTTATGGTCAAACTGCCAAAATCAAGACTCTCTGCTCACCTTCACTCCTTCATTCCTCTTTTCTCCCGCCTCTGGAACAAACTCCCTCACTCTCTTCAATCCCACTCCACCCTCCAGGTCTTTAAAACAGCTGTTCACCACCATCTCTTATCTTCCACCATCCAAAACCTTGATCTTTTCTACCCCCACTAATTTCACCCCAATTCCACTTTTTTGAAATACCAACTTCTGTCCTGGAAGTCATTGGTGTCCTTGTGTTTTATACTTCTCCCTCCACCCCCCCTCCTCATGCCTCCTCCCCCCAAGCCCTCTCCCTTCCACACATCTCCCTGCTCTCAAATGTTGTGTTTGTGTGCTTCACCTTCTCTCCCCATCTTGTTTTCCGCTCCCGCTTTTTGTGTGTTTTGTTTGTCTGGTTGATTTGTTTGTGAAGTAAATGTTAGGTCTTTCACGAGCCTCGATTCAGTATACAAAAAAAAAAAAAAATCACATTGTAATGACTTCTAAACATTCCTAAACCAATAAGCTAGCCTGGCGATGCCAAATACCCCACACTTCTGTCATCTTAGAAGTCGCTGTTTGCTTTAGACAAACATTTATCAAAGCCTTCAGACAAACTATGAGCAATATTATTCCTAGGATTCAAATTAATAGGATTATTATCAAATATTTATCAAAATATTAGGATTATCATCAAACCAATGAATGACTCAATTTTTAATGCCTGTACATCCAAACCTAGATATTTTGAGTTCCCTAACTTTAATACGTCAAATTTTCCATTCCTTCCCTCCCTGATCCTTAGATGTAGGGATGGGTTCTTTTTAGGATCATGTTGCATAGAGCATTATTTTCCCAAACAGTGTGAACTTTAAACTACACCATTACCTCTGACATCCCACAATTAACCTTAGCTTTCCCATATGACCTTATAATCCCATAAAACTCTTTGTTGCTTTAACATCCAATTGAAAATTCTCATTTAATAGCAATTCTATTAATTCCTACCATAATTTGAAATAAACAACGTCAGAACGTCAACAAAGATATGCAACATCTTGGTTGGTCAACGTCTTTACACTCATTTTTGCTTGTCTGTCTACTTTTGTTTCCTAGTAACACCTAGTTTCCTTGTAACCTCTACCTATGATTTAATAACACTTTCCACAGTTAGACCCATCAAAATTTTTCCAATAATCGTCAATTATTCATCTTCATCCGTTTTTCAACAAAACTACATGTGAAAAAATGGAGATTTCATCAGTACTTGAAGGTGTAAAATTTGACTGAAATTTAAATCAACAAGCATTCTGAGATGTGCCTAAACTATCAACAACTATTCTGCCATATTTTGCCTAAATTATGTCCATAAGTCTTCAGATATATTTTTCTAGGTAATTACTGTCACACCAACACCGAAAATATAATTTCATCTCATAGCAATTTTATATTAAAATAAATAGTATGTCATTTCTCTTGAAGCAATCCAGCCATAAATATTATTTGGAAGTCTTTTGCTGTCAGAACACAATTTCTCTGCCGTCAAAGGTTAAAGTTTGGCCTCGGTGACTCCTCAGCTAATTGTCACTTTTTCTTGACAAAAACAAATATCTTTTATATTTATCCCATTAAAATCCCATTACAATCCCATATCTTGTCACCCTTTGCATTGTTGAAAGCAATTAATTCCATAACTCAATTTTACCTTACATCCTTACATTACACCCACTTTTGTCCACAAAATTTTTAGAAGTGAAACAAAATTTGTCTGTACTTTGTCTCATAGAATCCACAGTACCAACATCGCAACCTCCCATCTGTCTACACCTAGTCACAACTCCAATTCATTCTTCAAGTCACAACCCAGAGTGATTTGAGAACTATACCCAGAGTTCTATACTATACCCTAGAACTATGCCCGAGAACTATACCCTAGTCAGAACTATACCCAGTTTCAGAGTAAATAATTATATATTTTTTCATTATTTTACCATTTAACTTGTTCAAAGAATGTTAATTTCGCAAAATCGAATCTAACCACAACTTCTCGCCATTAAATATCTATTGTAAGCGTGCCAAATCAATAAGCATCAATTTTTCTATGAGCCTCGACCAGAGGGTGGTTGTTACTCACAAACACTCGTCGCTAGCTGTTCCATTGTCTGTTGATTTTCATTCTGCTGCCGATTTCAATTGAGCCAGCAGAGTGGAATTTGGAATTTTTATTTCTCTGAGCTCATGAAATGGCCAATGTCTGTACACAAGCTCTCTTTGCCCTCCTTGAACCCCTGGTACTTGTCTCATTGGGAAATTAGTAATTTGGGATGGTAGTTCCAAAATCCCTTATTTGGTGACACTCTTTGAGAGGCTGGTGGCATTGGGGGAACCGGCCCACCACTTCGCAAATGATAGGCTTGGGAACCCTGCTGAGGGGCAGAGTCAACGTGGTATACCTGCTGTACACTTATAGCACCTGCTGGGGTAGTACCTGAATCATTCATCTGTCCTATGTCCCCACTTCGCATGGTTGCAGATGGCACCTCATTAGGGGAGCCTGCAGCAGCAGCTCCTTCACCTGGCCAAGATGACACCACCTGTACTCGATCTGCCTTAGATACACTAGGTGATGCAACAGGTGGAACAGGTGCATGAGATATCACAGCAGGTGCAGGTATGCCAACAGGTGGAACAGGTATACTAGATGTCACAACAGGTGTATGTATGCCAAGCGCACCTTGACCATCAGGTACCTATCCTTGATTCCCTACTTGTTCATAGGTAGGAGGTCGTCGTCTGCCATACAAAGGTGACGACATTGGGTGGTTTGCCATTGCCTTTCCACAAAGTGCTTAATTATTGCCTTTCATTAAACGTGAAGCATGTCTCAAAAGCTTAGTGATGGACATGGACAAAATTTGGTAGACAGATTTTGGTGCTCAACAAAGATTAATCGGAACAGCCCTTAAATTAACACCAAGCAGATTAAAAAAAATTATTTTGAAGCTTAATGGCAGACAAATCTTTCATATCTAAATGTTTTATTTTTTCCCAAATTCATTATATCTATATACTTTTCACCTTTCAATAAAAAATATATTTACCAACCAAATCTGTTTTCCTGAGCCTGGACCTGCATTGTTGACTCCACCTGTTCCTCGAGGCACATAAAACATGCAGGGATTTACAAGAACAACATCGTATCTCTCCCATTTCACAAATTATGTACGCAATTGTTTTAGCCTGTTCATTAAATTCCCATCATTTGTCATGCAATAATCCTAGATATTTGCTATTTGAACAAAAGGTCCCCATGCAAATCACACAGAAAAGCTTGCATCTTTAACATTGATCATGAATTGGGACATTTCTGAATCGTCACTCAGAATGTCTGCCAGATCAAAAATACTCGCCCATTTCTGTGAGTGATGTCACTTATTTGCATCCTTTTGTCATAAATACATTCATTCATATGAAGGTCAGCTTCAACCACCATTCGAGTGAATGTTAGTTGTCAGCCTGTCTGTAAAACACCAACAAAGCATTTTACATTCACACCCAAGGTACAAGCAGCCTAATTTTAACGGGCGCACCTGTCTACTTGACCAAATGTCACGCACACCTGCAAACACAATATTTTCACCCATATCTCTGACACACCATTGCAAAGCACACTCTGCCATACACCAAAACTCACTCTTGATACTTCAAGACATGTACACACTAACGAACAACTGTTCACCACTACTTAAGTGAGTGAAGGCAGTTCGAACCACCGCTACGATGCGGACACCCGTGTTAACCTGTCAAAATCTAATTTTGACCAAACGCATGCAACATTATCACCACTTTTTCTGCAGAAGAGTGAGTGATTGTTCAGAACCACCGCTACATGCGGACATCCGTGTTTAACTTGTCAAATCTAGTGGCAACAAAACCACATTGACAAAACACTCCTGGGGTATTTCACGCGATCAACCGTCTGGTATACCCACGAACCAAATAACCAACCAAATAACCTGACCAACCAAATAACCAATCAAATAACACACCACACTGCAAATTCAAGAACAGACAGACAGATGATACAAAGTAGTTAACACAATACACCACTCTGTAACCATAATACTCGGGAATCAAAATCTGTGATTAGTTTGTTAGATGCGTTACCAAGCGACAAGGGGAAGAGGAGAGTACAGCTTTGTGCTCAAGTCTTTGTTTTCCCAGGTCGTCCTAGAATTAGCAAGAAGTCACGGTCGCCATCTTGTTAGGGATATTTTCCAACAGTAGTATGTAATAGATGAACCAAAAAATTCAATGTCCATAAATTTGTCAGAAGAGGGTCACAAATTTTAATTCCCGAGGACAACACTTTCTGTCTACAAGGAAATACACAGCAAGAACAATAACCTTTATCAAACCATATTACAATTCACAAATTACATTTCAAGATTCACAGAAGGTCCCAAGTGAAATCCTGGTACAGTAGGGATGCACAAAGAAATATCATACCAAACACCAGCATGCACAGTATACAGTTAACATACAGAATCGACCAGCCAAGTGAAGTATCCTAAGTACAGCAAACCAACATCTTACAGACCCAGTGCTAATCCTGGTTATTTGGTCATCCGTTCTGATTTTTAAAACATCCTCAAGTGGGAGGAGCAAGTGGAGGGGGGAGGAGCGAAGAGGGGAGGAGAGCAGTAGGATTGGTTGGGGAAAGTTTGGGTGGGAGGGAGCAAGGATCGGGGGATACAATGGGATTGGTCAAGTGACATCTTGGGATGGGAATGCCCCCGCTGGGAGCAGATCTGCATTTACAAAACCTTTAATGAGAAGAATGTGCTGCTTCAGACTCTTCGGCACCTAAGACACTATCAATCATAACGATGCGTAAACGTTGCAGCGACGTTTTATAATGCCATTGCAGGGACATTTATGATTTAATATTTAGAAAATATACAATAAGAAAGTCCTTATTTAATCAAAAGGTCACTCAGTAGCTATGACAATCACATCCTTTTCCAATCTGCAAATCATCTTTTCCCTCATAAGTCAAAATCATACTGCAATCCCACAAAAGATCTTTACTGAGAAGCAGAGAGCCAGAGAGAGCTAGCCTCCATGGATTTTCTATAGGATTTTTTATATTTCAGACTAACCCTTATCGAATACTAATAAGCTATTTTGATTCAGTGTTTAATTATCGTTCTTGTTGAGAGATTTTCCTGAGAACGCTGGCAATTTCATAAAACTATTTATTTAATAAACTCCAAGTAAGAAAGAAAAAAGCGTGCACTGGGCCTATTTTAACAACGGTCAGCGAAGAGCGATTCTTTCACCCCAATTTGTTTGACTCTGCAAAATAATCACCAAGTACTTTACATTCACTTATCAAGACAATGTTTAGTTTAGACTTTGTGCTGAGTCGATTATTCAGTCACAATGAAAGCTTGCTCATTGGTAAGCAAGCCTCGATAATCTAGCAATTACCTGGTTAGACATTGTGGCATCAGTTGTATTATTTAATTATTTACCAAGAAAACAATATATTTTCTCCAATTTGCTTATATAATTCAATAAGACATACTCGATCCAACATCACATTATTTTCCAAAAACACATCCCATCTGTATTACATATTCCCCTACTTGTAATAATGTTCCATCAGTCATTGATGACAATATGTAGTTCACCATTGCCTCCACTAAGAATTTTTACTCTTCTCGAGCCACGATTCTGGTCAGTGTTAGACCAATTGGCGTCCGGAGACAACTTGCCAAGTGCAGGGGATCCCAAATTTTGCATGGAAACCACAAAAAGACACCTGCAGACTAGGAATGGAGGTTTGTGGCTCATAGAAATTACTTGCTTCATAAATTTACACTTCCACAATACACAGTGCTTATAGAAAGTCTACACCCCCTGCTTTCAAATATTTTTTCATCTTTTGTTGCCTGAAAGCCTGGAATTAAATTGCATTAAATCAGACTTTCCACCTTTATTTACACGGTGTAGGTACAACGTCCAAGTGAAAAGCAAATTCAACAAATTTCAGAACATTAATTAAAATACAAACCTAGAATATATTGGTTGGATAAGTGTCCACCCCCCTGAGTTAATACTCGGTGGAAGCACATTTGAGAGCAATTACAGCTGTGAGTCTGTTGGGATATGTCTCCACCAACTTTGCACACCTTGATTGGGCAATATTTGCCCATTCCTCGCTACAAAACTGTTCAAGCTCATTCAAGTTGCGTGGGGAGTGTTGATGGACAGCAATCTTCAAGTCATATCAGTTTTTCGATTGGATTTAGGTCGGGGCTCTGACTAGGCCACTCAAGTACATTTATCCACTCCAGTGTAGCTTTGGCTGTGTACTTCGGGTCGTTGTCATGCTGAAAGGTGAACCTCTGTCCAAATTTCAGCTTTCTTGCAGAGGGCAGCAGGTTTTCCTGTGGGATTATTTCTGTATTTTGCTCCATCCATTTCCCTTATATCCTGAAAGTGCCCCAGTCCCTGTTGATGAGAAACATCCCCATAACCTGATGCTGCCACCACCATGCTTCACAATAGGGATGGTGTTCTTTGGGTGATGTGCTGTGTTGGGTTTGCACCAAACATAACGTTTTGCATTTCGGCCAAAAAGTTCCATCTTGGGTTCGTCAAACCACAAAACATTTTTGCCACATGGCTTCAGAATCTCTGGAGTGCTTTTTTGCATACCTCAAATGGGACTCGAGGTGGACTTCTTTGAGTAATTCCTTCCTTCTTGCCACCCTAACATACCAGCCAGATTTGTGGAGTTTTTTTTTCCATACTGATCGGATCAAGCATTGTGCTTGTTGAATTATGACATTATAATGAAATTGCGGAATTATGACAACAATATGTTAATCATCATTAACATATTGTTGTGGTTTTGGGAAACCACTACAAAGTAATGGCAACCACCATACAGGTCCCTTAGAATAGTTATTTCATAACAGACCATTATCTTAGCCCCTTCCCCTTATTTCAGGTTAGTATGTCTTCATGCGTTGGGGAAAGGAAAGTAAGGTCCTCCACTCATAAGGGATAATTTACCAGGCAATGCACAAGCTCAAAGGCACACCATGGTGTCCAGCCTCAGAAACCCACCAATCACGGCCTGAGTCACTTTGGGGGAGCTTGTGGGGCGGAGTAACGGGCTCCACCAAAAGGGAGCCAGGACACCTCCAAGATCTCACCCTCCCTCGACGAAGGTGAACAAAGGGAGATTGAACACGTTTTTGGAGACGGTGGGCCTGTCTCTCTCTGCTGGTGACACTCAACACGTTGTTTCCCTTTCTTGGGCGTGGACTTTGTCACTCAGCACACATGCATTCGCTCTCTTCAGCCCGGACGTTGTCACTGCTCAAATGTGCTCCACTCTTGGGCCTGGATTGTTCACCTAGTACATGCCTGCATTATTGACTCTCTTGGTTTTTGGACATTGTGGACCTGACACGTGCCTGTATTGTCTCTCTCTCTCTCTCTCTCTCTCTCTCTCTCTCTCTCTCTCTCTCTCTCTGCCGGGTTCACTCACCCTCTGCACGTTTGCATCCGTTCTAGGCCAGACTGTCTCACAGGCCTCTACACATGCATTATAGACTCTCTTAATTGCTGGACTTTGTTCCCTTTGTACGTGTGCATGTTTTTCACACTTCGGCCTGAGACATTGTTGATCTTGCCACTCAGCACGTGTGCTCCACTCTTAGGCCTGGATTGTTGACCGAGCACGTGTGCTCCTTTATTGGCCTGGGTCACTCTGCTGTGCTGACGATCGACCTCACTTGCCTGTCCGTGCTGGGATCGCTATAACCTGTTCGTGCTGCTCGGTGGCGACACCGGGATGGGGGCGTAGCGAGGAGAGTTATCCGGAGCATTGTAGCCTTTGTACTATCAGGTTTCCAAAGTTTGTTCGTTCCCCTCCCCCTACCCCGTGAATGTGTGCTGGGTGCCCATTTCATGTTTATTTGTTGTAATCGTAATAAGGCGTAGAATAAGCTAAGTTTCTGCTTCTCGTCCCATTTTTTTTCATATTGAGTAATTACACTGTAAATATTTGTAAATAATAATTCAAATCGTTAAAACGTTTCCTTTCTCTCTGTCCGTGAATGTCTTTTCCTACATCGATCCACCATTGCTCGCGCCCAGGTTAACAATCAGCCGAAACAACATTAGCATTACTCCGGCAGTTACCAATGGTTTTCGCTCGGCCAGCTAAAGTGGTTTACCGCTGGAGGGTACGTTGCGTTCCCCAATTGGGACCGTCAGGTGGTACGGGCAAGCTATCACGTGGCAGACCAATTGGCGTTCGTAGTTGCTGGTTCGCAACCTGCTAAGCATGAAGTTATGCGTGCGTGGCAGCCACAGGTCCGATAAGTTTGGGAGGGAACGGAGGTAAACCACCTCGTAGTAAACCCGAACCCCGGACCGTAACACATTGGTGTGCAGGAGCGGGATTTTGAATGCTCATCCCACCGTAACAATATATTATTCCCAATGAGGAGTACTTGACAATGAGCCATGCTTCATTTTTTTTTCCATTGAGCGGCTTTAGACATTCAACGTTCGGATGGACACGCAATGTTTTTCCAAGATGGCGTCTATAGTTTCAGACTAGGCACGACCTTGGAAAAGTTGTTTGTGCTCTCCCAAAAATGAATGGAAGCCCTTAATCTCAAACACGAGATCAGGACCATTTCTCTTGACATATCTTGAGCATTTGATACCGTCTTGCATCCCGCCTTGCTTTCAGCACTCTGCCTATTTAATTCAAAGCCAGCTCCACACATGAATTACCAACTTCAGCTACTCACGCAAGCAACAAGTGGCTCTCAACAGGGTCCTTTCATCTCCACCACTCCCTATCAAGGATGGAGTGCCGCAAGGCAGTGTTCTGGGCCATGTCCTTTTCCTAGTTTTAATTAACGATCTCTCTGGAGAACCTGATACACATCTTTACCCTGCGCTCACGAAAACTTGAGGAGCCCTTGGAGGTGCAGGTGTGTCCGCAGGCCTGTTGTCAATCCCAGTTGCCGGCTGCCAGGAAAGAAGAGGAGAAATGCTTCCCTGTCCTTGCCCGACCGGTGATACAGGAACCTTCCTCAAGCGATTCGCATGCCATCGTGATCCATCGTGTAGACGATAGGTAGCTGCTCCCAATCTCTTAACGATTTGCAATGGGTCCGTCCATCGAGGCTGCAGCTTGTTGCGACGCCGAGGCAGCCAGACACGCACCCAGTCCTGCTCCTGTAACGTCGGTGGTTTGGCCCTTTTGGGCTGGTCAAACCTCAACTTCATACGCTGCTGCTGGGTCTCTAACTGCAAACGTGTAGCTGATGATGTAGGATTACCCTTGGTAAAGCCAAGGCGATCGAGCGGGAGTTGTAGTTCCCTTCCCAGCATCAGCGACGCGGGGATACCCCTGTAGTTGTGTGCTTGGAGGCCCGAAAGTGTAAGAGTGTTTGCAGGAGAGCTGCTTCAAACTGCCAACCTTCGGTCAGGTAAGCACGGATGCCGTTCTTTATCGTCTGGTTGAGGCGCTCTACACCTCCATTAGCTTGAGGATGGTATACGGCTGTTCTAATGTGCTTGATAGCTCTCGCTGCCAGGTAAGCTGTAAAGTCAGCAGAAATAAATTGGGGCCTGTTGTCTGTGGTAATGATATCCGGGAGACCCCACCGGGCAAACAATGAATCCAGCTTTTGAATAACCGATTGAGTGGTGACTGACCCCAGCAGCAAAGCTTCAGGCCACTTTGAATGGAGGTCATACACCATGAGTAGGTAACGGGCATGGGCTGGTGCCCCATGCAGTTCTCCACAGAGGTCCACCTGGAGATGTTTCCAAGGAGCGGGATGGCCACTTTATAGGGGATAGAGGGGCAGGAGTTGGCTGAGAGGATTTTCCGCTGAGGAGACATGCAGTGCAATCCTTGACCATCAGTTTGATGTCGTGATCGATGGTGGGCCACCAGACAATGCCTCTGCAGCGCTGTTAAACTTTCACTACTCCAAGGTGTCCCTCATGTGCCATTCGCAAGACCTGCACTCTGAGGGATGCCGGAATCAAGGTTTGGTGACCTCTGGCAATGCAGACATCCTCCCAGCAGGATAATTCTGCCCTCACTCTGTAGTAGGGTAACAGCTCCCCTTTCACGTTGGACGGCCACCCCCCTCTAATGTAGGTACGGAGCGTGGTAAACAGAGCGTCGTCCTGGGACCCTTTACAAAGTGATTCCATGGAAACAACAGTGGACAAGGGTGCCTGAAGCAGTTGCACTAGATCAGGTTCGGTGTCTGTTTCCTGCTGAGTCGTTGATGGTGGAACGACCGCTCTTGACAGAAGGTCTGCAACGGTATTCTGGCGTCCCAGTGTGAATTCCAACTTAAAATTGTACTGATTCAGGCGGTTTGCCCACCTGAGTAATCGTAGTGGTTTATGTCCTGAGCAGCTGGAAGTGAAAAGTGCCGTGAGAGCTTGATGGTCTGTTCGCATCGTGAAGGCTCTGCCGTATAGGTCGAGATGCCAGTGCTCACATGCCCAAATGCATGCCAACGCTTCCCTCTCACCCACCGAGTACTTTTGTTCAGCCGGAGTGAGGGAACAGGAAGCAAATGCTACTGGTTTCTCTACCCTGTCATGAGGCTGTGACAGTACAGCACCCAGTGCCACCAAGGAGGCATCACAGGTAACCATCGTGGATGCTGTGAGACTGAAGTGCACTAGAGTGGGGGCAGAAGTGAGCTGATGCTTAAGTGTCTGTACAGCGTGGCTACAAGCCGTGGTCCATTCCCAAGGTGCATCCTTTTTGAGGAGGTGGTGTAGTGGCGCTGTAGTAGAGGCAAACTGTGGGAGGAAGCAGAGGTAATATGTAGCCATACCCAGGAAGGAGGCTAGTTGGGATACTGACTGGCTCAGGAAGGGCATGGATGGCATCAACATGTGATATGATAAGAGTGATGCCTTGCCCTGAGAGCTTGTACCCTACAAACTCTATCTCTGGAACCCCGAGGAGGCATTTCGCAGAGTTGAGTGTGACGTGATGGGCAGAGAGCTGACCAAAAACTTGTAGTCGAGCATCATGTTGAGGCTGGGTGGTGCCATGTACCACAATATCGTCGAAGTAGATTGACACCCCAGGTATGCCGGCTGGGAGAAGAGACATTATTTTCTGAAAACAGCTGGGAGCCGAGCAGAGGCCGAAAGGCATGCGCTTGTAACAGAAAACCCCCATGTGCGTGACAAAGGCTGTGAGGTCTCTGCTGACTGGTGACAGGGGTACTTGTAAGTAACTTTGCTTTAAATCCAGTTTGCTGAAAACAGTGGAGCCATGGAAATGTGTGGTGAGTTCTTCTGCGGTGGGCAGGGGATATTTATCCGGAATGATGGCCTTGTTGACTGCCCGGAGGTCCACACATAGTCGCAGCTCCCCAGATTTGTTTCCGTGCAACGACCAGGTTTGAAATCCAAGGGGATGCATTGATGGATTCGATGACGTCAGAGTCGAGGAGACGCTGTAGTTCGGCCGTGACCTGGTCCCAGAGAGCCAGCGGTACCCTCCGCAGGGGTTGAATGACTGGTGCAATCGCAGCGTTAACTGTAGGCTGGTGTACAAAGGCAAAGATGCACCCCAGGTTTGTAAACAATGCAGGAAACATGTGGTGACAGGTGGTCGTGACCTGCAGGACATCTGTGCCACAGGAATCAGCCAGCTGAAAGTGAAGACTGTGGAATAAGTCCAGCCCCATCAGATTGGCACCTATTGTGGTGATGTAGAAAACTGAAGGAGCAGCAGTGTGGTTTTTGTACCGCAGTGGAAGGCTGACAGTACCCAGCACGGTAATGTTGGTGTTGCCATAACCCGACAGAGCCACTGCAGTCTGTTTCAGAGGAATGTGCAGAAAAAAATTGTCATAAGTTGCGTTATTGAGAATCGAGACCTTGGCACCTGTATCAACCAGAAGCGGCATCAAAATATCATTCACATAGCATCCACAAGTTTTGAATGCAGTGACTGGCTGGGACACCGAGTTGATTGCGACTGGTGATGAAGTTGCTGTGCCAGATGTGGTAGCTGAAAGAATGGGCGATGAGCGGCAGCACCGGGAAAAGTGGTGCATTTTTTTTTGCAATTCCTACAGCGCTGGCCATTTGCAGGGCCTCCGGGGACCGGGCTGCATGTCCGAGTGATCCACAGTTAGTGCAACGCCGGGAGGTACTTTGAACTTTTTGTACAGGCACTTGTGCTGTAGTATCCAAAGATGGCGCTGTGGAGGTGTCTGCCAATGTACATGCCGCTGCTAATGCCGCTTCCATTTGCTTCGCGATATCCACTGCTTTCCCCAATGATAAATCATCAGATTCTAACAGCAGGCGCTCCCTCAGCAGAAAACAAGATGTTTTTTCAATGAGCTGATCCCTTATTAACTCGTCCTGCAGTGCTCCGAATTTGCAGTGCTGTACTAGCTCCCAACAATGAATGGAAGCCCTTAATCTCAAACACGAGATCAGGACCAACTCTCTTGACATATCTTGAGCATTTGATACCGTCTTGCACCCCGCCTTGCTTTCAGAACTCTGCCTATTGAATTCAAAGCCAGCTCCACACATGAACTACCAACTTCAGCTACTCACGCAAGCAACAAGTGGCTCTCAACGGGGTCCTTTCATCTCCACCACTCCCTATCAAGGATGGAGTGCCGCAAGGCAGTGTTCTGGGCCTTGTCCTTTTCCTAGTTTTAATTAACGATCTCTCTGGAGAACCTGATACACATCTTTACCCTGCGCTTGCGAAGCGAAAAGCGAGGTGAAGCATTCAGTTAGGTACATGTGCCATACGTGTCTGCATTTTAAAAAATCATTTTCTCGGCAACCGTTGTTAGTCATCGGTGCCTTAATTATGACATTGTAGCGGCTACCGCTGGGTTTTCACAATCGCCTTGCACCTACCAAGGACGCGGAGCGATCACCATGCCGGGCTCGTCCAGGACGCCCGGGCAGGCCCGCGCTCAACTTCCCAGGCCTCGGCCGGGATGCCCGGGCATGCCCGGGCACGCCCGGCCACGCCCGCTCTCGACTTGCCAGGCCGTGGCCAGGACGCCCGACCACGCCCCCTCTCGCCGTAACGCTCCGGGATAATGTGTGTATATATATTGCTGCCCGATAAACGGGCTTTTGGGAGAGTACCTGAGCTGTTTTGTTTGAATGAAGCAACTCAGACGAATTCCAGCTTTTTGTCACGTCCATTCTTCCGATCGACGTGGGAGCACGGCTCCTTCATTGGTGACCTACCGACATGGACACGGCAGTTGCCCTCAAACTGCCTACCTTCTGGGAGGCTCACGCGGCGGTTTGGTTCGCACAGGCGGACTCCCTGTTCGCCCTGCGAGTCATCACGGCCGACTACACCCGCTTCCACCATGTGGTAGCAGCGCTCAGTTCAGCCACCGCGGCCTGCGCCCTGAGCCTCCTCGAGAGCCCGCCAGCCGCTGACAAATACAGCACGATTAAAAAGCTCCTCCTCGACGCTTTCGCCCTCCCATCGGCGGAACGCGCACGGCGCCTGCTCGACCTACCCGAGCTCGGCGACACGCGCCCGTCCGAGCGAATGGACTACATGCTTTCGCTGCTCGGCGAGCACTCTCCGGCATTCCTGTTCCGGGAGCTGTCCCTCCGTCAGCTGCCTAGCCCGGTACGCCTCGCCCCGGCAAGCACGACGATCACGGATCCCCGTGCCCTCGCCAGGGAAGCCGACAAGATCTCCGCGGCAGGCCAACGCATTGCAGCAGCGACCTGGGGCCCACTGCCATCCGACGCAACACCCATGGCACCCGAGCATCCGGCACGGTCGACGACCGAACTGCCGACGCAATCGGTGACCGCTACGCCGAGCCGACCACCTCCAGCATGACGACCGGGGCCTCCACCTGACCAAGCATGGTGTTACTATCATGCCAGGTTCGGACAGAAGGCCCGGACATGCCGACCCCCGTGCACCTTCGGCAGGCCGGGAAACGGCCGGGCCGTCGTTCATTACCAGCCATGAGCGCCGGCCACACGGGCAAATTACTGTTCATCACGGACAAAGCGTCCGGACGGCGCTTCCTGTGCGACACCGGCGCCCAACTGAGCGTCATACCCGCCTCTGACCAGGACAGGCAGTCCGCGGTTGGCGGCCCCTCCTTGGTTGCGGCCAACGGATCGGCCATCCGCACCTTTGGCCCGCGCAATGTCACCCTCTGCTTCAGCGGCCAACGCTTTACTTGGACGTTTGTAACCGCAAACGTGCCCATGGCTCTGCTAGGCGCCGACTTCCTCTGCGCACACGGACTGCTGGTGGACGTCCAATGGCGTCGCCTAATCAACGCCGAAACCTTCAGCTCCCTGGTATGCACATTGAGCAGCTCCGCTCCGACCGAGCTGGCATGCGCCCTCCTGGCGGCGAACGAGTTTGCTCGCCTGCTCACGGAGTTCCCGGCCCTCACGCGGCCGACGTTTTCGGCCGTCGCAGTACGACATGGGATCGAGCACCACATACCAACCACGGGCCCGCCGGTCTACGCCAGAGCCCGCCGCCTCGACCCAGCCA
Source organism: Myxine glutinosa (assembly GCF_964187855.1). NCBI lineage: Eukaryota > Metazoa > Chordata > Myxini > Myxiniformes > Myxinidae > Myxine > Myxine glutinosa. The sequence goes on along the minus strand of NC_136266.1, from coordinate 128,188,032 downwards.
AGCTCGCCGTGGCCAAAGCCGAGTTCGACGCTTTAGAACACCTCGGCATCGTGCGGCGCTCCGATAGCGCGTGGGCTTCGCCACTACACATCGTCCCAAAGCCAGGGGGCGGCTGGCGCCCATGTGGCGACTACCGCCGTCCTAACGATGCTACCACCCCTGACAGGTATCCGATCCCGCACATCCAAGACTTCTCCGCCCGTCTGGCGGGACGGGTCATTTTTTCAAAAATCGACCTCATACGGGGATATCACCAGGTACCTGTCAGGGCGGCCGACGTCCCTAAAACGGCAGTCATCACGCCGTTCGGCTTATTCGAATTCCTACGGATGCCGTTTGGTCTCAAGAACGCGGCTCAGGCATTCCAGCGCTTGATGGACGGCGTGCTGCGTGACCTGCCGTTCCTCTTCGTTTACCTGGACGACATCCTCGTCGCCAGCATGTCCCGGGCCGAGCACCTCCTCCACCTCCGAACACTGTTCGGGCGCCTCAGCGAGCACGGCCTCATCGTCAACCCGGCCAAATGCCACTTCGGCACGACGGCCATTGATTTTTTGGGCCACCACATCACCAAGAACGGGGTCGTGCCGCTGCCAACCAAGGTCGAGGCCATCACCACGTTTCCCCGTCCCCGCTCCATAAAGGCCCTGCAGGAATTCCTCGGAATGGTGAATTTCTATCACCGCTTTGTGCCCCGTGCTGCTCAATTCATGCGGCCCCTCTACGAAGCCCTCCGGGGCAAGCCGGCCAAGCACGACATCGTCTGGTCCGCAGCAATGGACGCAGCCTTCCAAAGCTCAAAGCGGGCCCTCGCCGACGCAACACTGCTCGCTCACCCGGTGCTCAACGCTCCCATCGCCCTCACCACGGATGCCTCCGACTACGCGGTGGGCGCCGTACATGAGCAATGGGTGAACGGGGTTTGGCAGCCACTCGCTTTTTTCAGCCAGCAGCTCCGGCCGAACGAGCTCAAATACAGTACGTTTGACCGTGAGGTCCTCGGTCTACACCTGGCCGTTCGCCATTTCCGCCACCTCCTGGAGGGCCGACCCTTCACGGCGTTCGTCGACCACAAGCCATTGGTTTACGCAATGGCCAAGGTCACGGAGCCGTGGTCGGCCCGCCAACAGCGCCACCTCTCCGCCGTGTCGGAGTTTACCACGGACATCCGGCACGTCGCCGGCAAAAACAACGCCGTGGCCGATTGTCTTTCTCGGGCCAGCGCGAACGCGGTCCACCTCGGCGTGGACTTCGCGCTTATGGCGGCGGACCAAACCACCGACACCACGGTGCAAGCTTCCGGGCGGTGGACACGGGCCTCCGCCTGGCCGACATCCCCTTCACGGACACTGTCCTGCTCTGCAACGTCTCCCAAGGCCAGCCTCGCCCCATCATGCCCGTTACCTGGCAACGCCGCATCTTCGCCTCCCTCCACGGCCTTTCCCACCCGGGCTGGAAAGCTTCCCAGAAGCTGGTGTCGGCGCGATTCGTCTGGCACGGCCTTCGACGGGACGTCCGCGATTGGACCAGCACCTGCACAGCCTGCCAACAGGCCAAGGTCCACCGACACACCCAGGCCCCGCTGGCACCTTTCACCGTGCCCGAACGACGTTTCGACCACGTCAACGTGGATCTGGTGGGCCTCCTCCCCCCGTCACGGGGGTTCACACACCTGCTCACCATGGTGGACAGGACCACCAGGTGGCCGGAGGCCGTTCCCCTCGTCTCCACCACCACCGCCGACGTGGCGCAGGCTTTCATCGCCACCTGGGTCGCCCGCTTCGGCGCACCGGCGGACATCTCGTCAGACCGCGGACCACAGTTCACCTCCGAGCTGTGGGGCGCGGTCGCCCGCAACCTGGGGGTCAAGCTCCACCGTACTATGGCCTACCACCCCCAAGCCAACGGATTGTGTGAGCGATTCCACCGCTCCATGAAGGCTGCGCTCATGGCCGGCCTTCAGGGCGGCGGTTGGGCTGACCGGCTGCCGTGGGTCCTTTTGGGCCTCCGCACGGCCCCCAAGGAGGACCTCCAGGCATCCACCGCCGAGCCTGTCTACGGCCAGGCGCTACGCGTCCCGGGCGAGTTCGTGCCCGACGCTACCAGTCCCTGGTCCGCAGCTCGCCAGCGCTCGGACCTCCAGGAGGCCGCCCGACGGTTTGCCCCCGTGCCAACATCCCACCATGGTGACCCCCAGTCCTACGTTCCCCCAGCACTTCGCACAGCGGAGTATGTTTTTGTGCGTCATGACGCACATCGGGGGCCTCTCCGGCCGCCGTACGACGGGCCCTTCTGGGTCCTGCGACGGGACGACAAGTCGTTCGTCATCGACATCGGCGGCAGGTCGGACCGGATTGCGGTGGACCGCCTCAAGCCGGCGCATGTGGACATCGACCAACCGCCACGGTTGGCCCTTCCGCCGCGGCGAGGCCACCCCCCGTCCACGGTGCCCCCCACTCGACCGCCCACCACCACACCGGACCCCCCCCCCCCCACGACCTGCCAGGGGTCGCTTCGGCCGGGTCATCAGGACCCCCCTCAAATTGACCCTGCCGGTGCAAGTCGATTCTGGGGGGACGTGTGTAGCGGCTACCGCTGGGTTTTCACAATCGCCTTGCACCTACCAAGGACGCGGAGCGATCACCATGCCGGGCTCGTCCAGGACGCCCGGGCAGGCCCGCGCTCAACTTGCCAGGCCTCGGCCGGGACGCCCGTGCATGCCCGGGCACGCCCGCTCTCGACTTGCCAGGCCGCGTCCGGGATGCCCGGCCACGCCCCCTCTCGCCGTAACGCTCCGGGATAATGTGTGTATATATATTGCTGCCCGATAAACGGGATTTTGGGAGAGTACCCGAGCTGTTTTGTTTGAATAAAGCAACTCGGACGAATTCCAGCTTTTTGTCGCGTCCATTCTTCCGATCGACGTGGGAGCACGGCTCCTTCAACATCATGATTCGACAAGTACAACAGATATCTGATCATTGTACACCGCTCCTTTCCTATGCCATCTCCAGGCATTGCAAATCGTCATTGCCGGGCACCAAAGGGGGCTCGGCAGTGACGCACGCTGAAAGAGAGTACTCAGTTTTCACTCTGGTTTCTTTCTTTCTTGTTGTACACCGCTCCTTTCCTATGCCATCTCCAGGCATTGCAAATCGTCATTGCCGGGCACCAAAGGGGGCTCGGCAGTGACGCACGCTGAAAGAGAGTACTCAGTTTTCACTCTGGTTTCTTTCTTGTTTTCTTTCTTGGTTGTCCGGGCGATATCTCAGCCATCCTTTGAGCTAGGAAGCTGAAATTTTGGCACAATAGTGAGCAAGTCCTTTGTCAAAAACATTTTTTTTTTTTGATTAATCAATAAATTGAGGAGTTATTTAATTATTAGCGATTAATTAAGTACTTATTTAATTAATCAAATTTCCTTTCTCTTCTGACCATTAACTCAGGCACCTTTTGAGTTAGGAAGCTGATATTTGGACATGCCAATGACCAGGTGATTTGGCTGCAAAGGATATTTTTGATTTATTATCTTGCCAAAACGAAGTTTTTGCAAGATGTATTAGTCAGCTTGTATGTTTGTTTGTTATCTTGCCAAAACGAAGTTTTTGCAAGATGTATTAGTCAGCTTGTTTATCTTGCCAAAACGAAGTTTTTGCAAGATGTATTAGTCAGCTTGTATGTTTGTTTGTTTGTTTGTTTTTTATCTTGCCAAAACGAAGTTTTTGCTAGATGTATCAGTCAGCTTGTATGTTTGTTTGTTTGTTTGTTTTTTTGTTTGTGGTTAATCATTTTTTTTTCACGTTTAGATCACTCTGTAGACCACAGTTATTATTGGAAACTCCTGTAACTTCGCATATCAGAGTCCTATAGAGATACCCTTCAGCACACAAAATTTTGAAGGTCAAGGTCAAAGGTCAAGGTCACTTTGCGGTCAATCATGGAGGTCAACGAAACCCTTATTTTTTGAGTAACTTTGATCGGATCGTCTCCAAACTTCATGGGAATCTAGTATATGGTCCGGCGCTCAGCTGATTAGTTTTTGGTGGCGATCGGCCTTGACCTTCAAGGTCATTTTGAAGGTCATTCAATTGGGTCAATCATGGAGGTCAACGAAACCCTTGTTTTTTGAGTAACTTTGATCTTATGATCTCCAAACTTGGTGGGTATATAGGGTGTGGTATGGCGCTCAGCTGATTAGTTTTTGGTGTCGATCGGCCTTGACCTTCAAGGTCATTTTGAAGGTCATTCAATTTTGACCAAAAGGTAAAATTTTCAAGTTTCAGTTACCATATTTACCACAGTTATTATTGGAAACTCCTGTAACTTCGCATATCAGAGTCCTATAGAGATACCCTTCAGCACACAAAATTTTGAAGGTCAAGGTCAAAGGTCAAGGTCACTTTGCGGTCAATCATGGAGGTCAATGAAACCCTTATTTTTTGAGTAACTTTGATCTTATGATCTCCAAACTTGGTGGGTATATAGGGTGTGGTATGGCGCTTAGCTGATTAGTTTTTGGTGTCGATCGGCCTTGACCTTCAAGGTCATTTTGAAGGTCATTCAATTGGGTCAATCATGGAGGTCAACGAAACCCTTATTTTTTGAGTAACTTTGATCTTATGATCTCCAAACTTGGTGGGTATATAGGGTGTGGTATGGCGCTCAGCTGATTAGTTTTTGGTGTCGATCGGCCTTGACCTTCAAGGTCATTTTGAAGGTCATTCAATTTTGACCAAAAGGTAAAATTTTCAAGTTTCAGTTACCATATCGAGTAGTACCTCAAATTGAAGCCCTTGTTGAGTGCTTTCCAAACATATAACTAGTTTGACAATGTGACGTCATTTGACGGCGTTATGACGAAAAAACTGCACTTTTCATGTATATTGTATTGCTTTAGTTCGCATTGTTTAGGTCACTCTGTAGAGCACAGTTCCCTTTGGAAACTCTTGTAAGTTCGCATATCAGAGTCTTTTAGAGATACCCTTTAGCACACAAAATTATGAAGGTCAAGGTCAAAGGTCAAGGTCACTTGGCAAGATACGGTTCACCCTGTGGGTGACATATGTTTATTTGTTTTTTTGTTTGTGGTTAATCTTTTTTTTTTCACGTTTAGATCACTCTGTAGACCACAGTTATTATTGGAAACTCCTGTAACTTCGCATATCAGAGTCCTATAGAGATACCCTTCAGCACACAAAATTTTGAAGGTCAAGGTCAAAGGTCAAGGTCACTTTGCGGTCAATCATGGAGGTCAATGAAACCCTTATTTTTTGAGTAACTTTGATCGGATCGTCTCCAAACTTCATGGGAATCTAGTATATGGTCCGGCGCTCAGCTGATTAGTTTTTGGTGGCGATCGGCCTTGACCTTCAAGGTCATTTTGAAGGTCATTCAATTTTGACCAAAAGGTAAAATTTTCAAGTTTCAGTTACCATATCGAGTAGTACCTCAAATTGAAGCCCTTGTTGAGTGCTTTCCAAACATATAACTAGTTTGACAATGTGACGTCATTTGACGGCGTTATGACGAAAAAACTGCACTTTTCATGTATATTGTATTGCTTTAGTTCGCATTGTTTAGGTCACTCTGTAGAGCACAGTTCCCTTTGGAAACTCTTGTAAGTTCGCATATCAGAGTCTTTTAGAGATACCCTTTAGCACACAAAATTATGAAGGTCAAGGTCAAAGGTCAAGGTCACTTTGTGGTCAATCATGGAGGTCGACGAAACACTAATTTTTTGAGTAACTTTGATCGGATCGTCTCCAAACTTCATGGGAATCTAGTATATGGTCCGGCGCTCAGCTGATTAGTTTTTGGTGGCGATCGGCTTGACCTTCATGGTTAGCGCTGGAGGTCGAAAATTATTGACCCCAAGGTCAAATTTTGAAATCGTAGGTACCATATCGAGTAATACCTCATATGAATGCCCTTGATGAGTGCTTCCCAGATCTGTAAACAGTTTGACGCTATGACGTCATTTGATGACGTCATGACGAAAAAACGGAATTTTCACATTTTGGCAAGATACGGTTCACCCTGTGGGTGACATATTTTTATTTTTTTGTTTTTTTGTTTGTGGTTAATCATTTTTTTTTCACGTTTAGATCACTCTGTAGACCACAGTTATTATTGGAAACTCCTGTAACTTCGCATATCAGAGTCCTATAGAGATACCCTTCAGCACACAAAATTTTGAAGGTCAAGGTCAAAGGTCAAGGTCACTTTGTGGTCAATCATGGAGGTCGACGAAACACTAATTTTTTGAGTAACTTTGATCGGATCGTCTCCAAACTTCATGGGAATCTAGTATATGGTCCGGCGCTCAGCTGATTAGTTTTTGGTGGCGATCGGCCTTGACCTTCATGGTTAGCGCTGGAGGTCGAAAATTATTGACCCCAAGGTCAAATTTTGAAATCGTAGTTTTTTGAGTAACTTTGATCGGATCGTCTCCAAACTTCATGGGAATCTAGTATATGGTCCCGCGCTCAGCTGATTAGTTTTTGGTGGCGATCGGCCTTGACCTTCATGGTTAGCGCTGGAGGTCGAAAATTATTGACCCCAAGGTCAAATTTTGAAATCGTAGTTTTTTGAGTATTATTGGAAACTCCTGTAACTTCGCATATCAGAGTCCTATAGAGATACCCTTCAGCACACAAAATTTTGAAGGTCAAGGTCAAAGGTCAAGGTCACTTTGTGGTCAATCATGGAGGTCGACGAAACACTAATTTTTTGAGTAACTTTGATCGGATCGTCTCCAAACTTCATGGGAATCTAGTATATGGTCCGGCGCTCAGCTGATTAGTTTTTGGTGGCGATCGGCCTTGACCTTCATGGTTAGCGCTGGAGGTCGAAAATTATTGACCCCAAGGTCAAATTTTGAAATCGTAGTTTTTTGAGTAACTTTGATCGGATCGTCTCCAAACTTCATGGGAATCTAGTATATGGTCCGGCGCTCAGCTGATTAGTTTTTGGTGGCGATCGGCCTTGACCTTCATGGTTAGCGCTGGAGGTCGAAAATTATTGACCCCAAGGTCAAATTTTGAAATCGTAGGTACTATATCGAGTAATACCTCATATGAATGCCCTTGATGAGTGCTTCCCAGATCTGTAAACAGTTTGACGCTATGACGTCATTTGATGACGTCATGACGAAAAAACGGAATTTTCACATTTTGGCAAGATACGGTTCACCCTGTGGGTGACATATGTTTATTAATTAATCAATTAATCGATTAATTATTTAATTATTCGATTAATGACAAAAAACTTTTTTTTTTTTAAAGTTACAGATTCTGATGAAATAGTGGTAGTTTATGTGTTCTCTGACCAAATTGATTAATAATTTAATTTTTTTATGATTATTATTTATTTATTTTCATTATTAATCATTTATTTATTTTCTTTCTCATTTGGCCAATATCTCAGGCACCTTTTGAGCTGGGAAGCTAATATTTGGACATGAGTGACCAAGTGATGTGGCTATCAAGGATATTTTTGATTTATTGATTAATCATTTAATCGATTAATTATTTATTGATTAATCGATTAATTATTTATTGAGTAATCAATTAATTATTTAATTTTTTATTAATGACTTATTTAATTACATTTCTGAAAGATACATCTTCGGATGAAGCACGAGTGGTTTAGTTATGCTATTAGCCAATTGATTATGAAAATATTTTGTGATAATCTTTTCTTGATTTTAATTATACAATTAATCAATCAATTTGTGTACACCTCTACCTCCCAATGCAGCGTCAATGAGCTGCACTGCGGTATTGCCGGGCGCCTGAGGCGCCCCGGCAATGCCGCTCTGTAGGACATTTAATTATTTGGCATGGGGGCGGTGTACTTTGAATGTATGTGTACTTGCTGTTAATTTTTTTTCTCAGCAACTTGGTCTGATTGGCATGAAATTTTCACCGTAGGAACGCCTCATCATGCAGAATATTTTAATGATAATCATGACGTCATAGGTCATGTGGTACAGGCGCCATCTTGAAAAAACCGAAAAATGTTGCACCACTATATCTCCAAAACCGCTGCATGGAAAAAATTGAAACATGGCTCTTTGTAAAGAACTCCATATGGGGAATAGGTGTTGTTAACAATGACGTCATTGGTGCCATAATTATGACGTCATAATTCGACAGGGACAACACAAAGTCTGATCAGTTTGAAATGTATTGGGCATGATGTATGCAATAATTATATTAGAGAATATAAATTTATGATGTAATCGCTCACGTGGTCTGGCAACCATATTGGATCAAAGAAAAAATATGTTCAAAAACAGAAGAGTTGGCTCACAACAAGTTGACTGCAACGTCGCCAACTCAGTCACAAGTTGACTAAGTATTCTATGAATACCATCTAGTTACTGATGATATACCCGCTGCCGAAACATCTCTCGTCCTGCAGAAAGGTAGGCAGCAGTCTTTTCCCTCTCTGCAGACCTTGTTAGAATCATGAGCGAGTCAAAAACTTGGACTATGTCTTTCAATCCTGACAAATCTCACTCTCACTGTGTCTCTTGGAAAGGACCATCTGGCTAACCTACCATTCAATCCCCCGCACCCACCACATCTACTTTCTGAACAATCTTCTGAAAGAAGGTGTCACACTGGCACATATCAGCTGAGCCTCACTATCAGCTGATATTTCTTGGGCAGTTTGGATATCTCGACACTGAATTCAACCACCAAGTATTTTTGAGGTCAACATAGGCCGAATTTCTAAACTCCTCAATTTTCATCTGATTAACTTAAAATTCGAATGGGATTTACATATCGGCTAACTGAATTCAACCACAAATTATTTTGAGATCAGCGTAGGCCAAAAGGTCAACATAGGCCAAAGGTCAACCACTTTTTTTCGAATTTCTAAAATCCTCCATTTTCATCCGATTGACGTGAAATTTGAATAGGATTTACATATCGGCTAACTGAATTCAAACACCAACTATTTTTGAGGTCAACATAGGCCAAAAGGTCAACATAGGCCGAATTTCTAAAATTGTCAATTATCATCCGATAAATTTTTTTTTTTTTTTTTTTTTTTGTATACAAGATCGAGGCTCGTGAAAGAGCGAACATTAATCACACAGAAAGACAAACAGACACACAAAACAAATAACATCGGGAGCGGTAGACAAGATGGGAAGAGAGGGGGAAGGACACAAACACAACATTTAAGAGCAGGGACCGAGAGACATGGAGACATCGAGAGAACTGTGGGAGGGAGAGGGCTTTGGGGGGAAGGCATGGGAAGGGGGGGGGGGGGGTGGGAGAGGTATAAAACATATGGACACTGCCAAGACTTCCAGGAAAGAAGTTGGAATTTCAAACAAGGTGGATCTGGGGTGAATTAGTGGGGGTAGAAAAGATCAAGGTTTTGGATGGGGGAAGATAAGAGATGGTGGTGAACAGCTGTTTTGAAGACCTGGAGGGAGGAGTGTCATTGAAGTGAGTGTGGGAGTTTGTTCCAGAGGCGGGAGAAAAGAGGAATGAAAGAGTGAAGGTGAGCAGAGAGCCGAGATTTCGGCAGTTTAACCATCAGAGGGTGGCTGGCAGATCTTGTGCGACCTGTAGGAATATTTGGGGGACAGAGCACAGAGAGAGCTGGGGGAGCAAGGCCGGAGAGGAGTCGGTAGAAGACAGAAAGACCACCTACCTGCCTGCGGTGAGTGAGTGAAAGGCCCTCAGAGATAGCTTCATCGCGGGAGATTCCAATGATTCTGAAAGCTATGGATTCAACAGCGTGAAGCCGAGCCAGGTGTGAGGCAGGAGCACCAGCCCATAGGGGAGAACAGTATTCCATTGAGCTGCGGATGAAAGCCTTGTATGTGGTGAGGAGCTCAGGAGCTAGGAAGGACTTCGCACGACGGAGGATGCCCAGTCGGCGACTGGCTTTGGAGGCCAGCTTGGAAATGTGGTTTTCCCAAGAAAGATCATGGCAGATGGTGAGACCCAAAAGCTTGAGCGACAGAACTTCTTGGAGAGGATTGTTGAGAAAGTAGATGGGAGGGTTGTCCAGTCGATCTTTTCGGAGAGACATAGTAAGAGTGTGAGATTTGTCAGGATTGAAAGACATGTTCCACATATTTGACCAGTCTAAGATTTTGTCCAGGTCTTCAGAGAGTGAGGAGGCTGCAGACTGCCGATCTGAGGGAAGAGGAATGGAGCGGCAGAGAGTGGAGTCATCAGCAAAGAGATACAGAGGATTTTCCAGAGAGTCGGAGAGATCATTGATAAAGACCAGAAAAAGCACAGGGCCCAGCACACTGCCTTGGGGAACTCCAGCCTGAACGGGAAGGGGAGATGAGAGAAATCCATTCAGGGCCACACGTTGACTACGACCAGAGAGGAAGTCCGCAAGCCATGCATGGAGATTTCCATGGATACCATAGGAGGAGAGTTTGGTGAGCAGAGCTGGGTGCCAGACCGTATCGAAGGCACGTGATATGTCAAGGGAGACAGCTCTGATTTCCTGTTTGGCATTGAGGACCTCCATCCATTGTTGAGACAGCAGAAGCAGCATGTCCAGAGTAGAGTGACCTGGTCTGAAACCAAATTGATGATCAGAGATCAAGCCATTGGAGAAGAGGAAAGATTTCATATCCGAAGCAATGATGGATTCCATGACTTTGCTGATAATTGGGAGCAGGCTGATTGGTCTGTAGTTGCAAGGATCTGTTTTTGCACCTTTTTTGTGTGAAGCGGTAATGTTTGCCGATTTCCAGTATGCTGGCAGATGACCTTGAGCAAAAGATAGGGTGAAAAGAACAGAGAGAGGGTGAGATAGAGCGGCAGAGCAGGATTTTAGGACCCGTGGGCTGATGCCATCTGGTCCAGTTGCAGAATCAGAGTCGAGGTTTGACAAAAACTCCTCCACCTTGTCAGGAGAGAAGGTCACAGAGTCCAGGAGCAGTTTGGTTCGACTGGGAAAGGTGGGAACAGAGAGAGATGGGTTTGGGACTAAGGATTTTGAGGCAAACACAGAGTTGAGGCATTCGGCTTTGTCACGTGCGATGTCAACTGTGTGGCCATTTGAGGTAAGGGAGGGGATGGAGGGGGAACAAACACCAGAAACGGATTTGACCAGACGCCACCAGGATTTGGAGGAAGGAGACAGGTTTGAGAGTTCATTCTTGAGTGAGGAGAGATAGTGCTTCCTGGCACTCCTGAGGGTAGACACACACTTGTTCCGAGCTTGGTGGAAGGAACTGAGATTTCCTTCAGTTGGATTAGCCTTCCAAGAGGCAAAGGCAAGTTGTTTCAGGGCAACTGCCTCACCACAAGATTCAGTGTACCATGGACGGGAGGAAGGGTAAGACAACTGAAGGCGTGATGGGATAAATCTGTGCATGAGAGAGATCAGTTTGCTTTGGAAGAATTCCCAGGAAGAATTGACGTCAGAGGCAGTGGAGATGGGAGACCAATCCAGACGATTGATGGCTGCTTGAAGACCGTCCCAGTCGGCCTGAGTGAAATGCCAGACTCGTCGACGCTGAGGAGGCTCTCTGAGAATGGCCAGAGAGATGTCCACTTTGACAAGCACATGATCAGAAGAACCGATTGGAGCAGAAGAAGAGCAGCAGACATTAGCAGGGAAGTTAGTCATAACCAGAAACTTAAACTTTGAAGACGATTTGCATATCAGGTTACTGAATTGAACCACTAATTATTTTTGAGGTCAAAAGGATGCTCTACGAGTGCCATTCTACTTTGTTCTGTTTTGCCAAGTGTCGCTCTATGAGTGATTTTCATTCTGTCTGTCTGTATGTCAGTCGCCTACAGGTCACTATTTTCAACCTATCTTCAGCAAACTTCACCAAATGGTAGAGTTGGTCATAAGCAAGAAGCCTATTGTTTTGGGGGCTAAAGGTCAACTTCGGCCAAAGGTCACCAGCTTTGTCAAATTTCTAAAATCCTCAATTTTCATCCGATTGACTTGAAATTCGAAGAGGATTTGCATATCTGGTCACTGACTTCAACCCCCAACTAATTTTGAGCTCAACATTGGCTAAAAGATCAACATAGGCCAGATTTCTAAAATCCTCAATTTTCATCCAATTGACTTGAAATTTTAAGAGGATTTGCATACCAAGTCACTAAATTCAACCACAAATTATTTTTGAAGTCATCATAGGCCAACAACTTATTTTAGGGATTTTGCAAGTATCGTGCTATGCACAACATATTTCTTGTTTTGTTTGTTCATTGTCAATTGGTTTGTTCATTTTTTTGTTTCATTCCCGCTTTCTCTTCCTCTTGATGTGTTATACAGTAGCTTGTGTGCAATTTGTTCCCCCCATGTGTCCTCCTCCCCCACTTGGCCTCAATCGCACTTCTACTCTGTTCATGGTTCCCTCCCCCCACCCCCCCCCCCCCCCCCCCCACCGACACACCCCTTTACATTTTGTTACATTCCATTCTGCTCTGGCCCTTCCACGAGTCTTGACCACATTATGTAGTGCGAGACCAAAGTAAGTGATACCCAGACTATTTAATTTCCTTGATTTTGATACAAGATACAGTAACGTGTCCTTTGGTGTACATTTGCTTTACATGAGGCATGATCACCAGAGAAAGGTTCAGATGGATATCTTTAATGTCCTTGATTTTATTGGGGTTATAAGCACATGCTCCAGATGCCAGCCTCAACGCTGCAGACACACTTGGATTTCACAGGGAAAATTATTCATTACTCTTACATATTCGACTGCAGCGATTGAACAAATTTTTGTTGTTTTCAGATCTACGGATTGTGGCTTTTCTTAGTAGACGATTTCCTTAAACATACAACTCTGGACTTGGTTTGGGTCTCCGTGAGGATTGCGTTAACATGCAGATGTTGACTGGCAACGATTTTCATTGTCTGTAGCATGTTGTTGGCTGACCAAATCTAAATCTGCTGTTTGTACACAGACTTTACTTGTGTGCACCTGTAAAAAGTAAGATGATACTATTAGTATGGAGGAAGTTATTAGAGGTAAGGTCGGTACAGTTCTTTGTGATCATCCTGTATACAAAAAAGCTGCATACAGCTCACAAAGGCCTAAACTGAGCCAATAATACTGAAAGATCTTTAATATCCACAACACGTTTCTGCTCATCAGTATGAAAACAGGCAGCACCGTCATTTGTCCGATGATCGTCAATTTCTTCCTTTACAGAAGCACATATTGAAGCTTCTGTGGCAGATGAATCATTGTCGTCTTGGAGGCAATCCACTTTTACAGAATAGATATCACCTGCACACAACTCGGTGTCAATCTTTTGTGTGGACATGACATTTACAATGCTGCCAAATATAATTTCGCCCATCAGATAGATCTGTATTACAACCTTCCATGAGCACAGATTCCTCCTTAGTTACCGAATGCAGAAAGTGTGAATTCAACAGCAAGCTCCAATAAGAATCTATTTTCATGACAAGAGGGAGGCACAAGAAATACACGGTTAAATTGACACGTGGGGGTCGAGAGGCAAGTATTGAGCACAACCAGCAAGAGAATAATGACCAGGAAAAGGAGAGAGAGAGAAGTGGATGAAACACTGAAACCAGCCAGTAAATGGGTTTGGTTCAGGATGGCCAATCGGACTAAATAAAATGTACAGTCATCCACACAGAAATCCTAAAATGGCCCGGACAATATTATTGGCACCTTTTAGAAGTTGTTAGAAATACTTAGGTTTCAAGCAGGTGATTCTCCTTTACTTTGGAATTGAACTCACCTGTGGTGAGTTGCAGGTGCCTGCAATATAAAAATCACTCTTTCAACCAGTTTGAATAGAGAAAAGGAGTCGTTCTGCTGTTTTGTGTCACTGTGTGTACCGCAATGAGCATGGAGAAAAAAAAGAGAAAACCAGAGAATTATTGTCTGAGAAGGTCAGACACAAGATTGTAACCAAGCATGGACAATCTCGAGGCTACAAGTCCATCTCCAGAGACCTTGAAGTTCCTGTGTCCACCGTACGCAATGTTGTGAGGAAGTTTAAGGCCCATGGCACTGTAGCCAACCTCCCTGGACATGGCCGCAAGAGAAATCTTGCTCGAAGATTGCAGCGAAGGATTGTTTGAATGGTGGAGAAAGCACCTCGATCAACTGCCAAACAGATTCAGGCTGACCTTCCGACACAAGGTACGACAGTTTCAACTCGCACCATCCGTCGCCAACTCAATGAAAGGGGGTTCTATGAAACTCAGTTCTATGGTAGGAGATCCAGGAGGACCCCACTGCTGAGAGAGAGAGAGAGAGAGAGAGAGAGAGAGAGAGAGAGAGAGAGAGAGAGAGAGAGAGAGAGAGAGAGAAAGACTTTTACATCCTTTTATTACAAAAGTATCAAAAAGTATATTTTGTAAAACGTATAAATACAACCATTTCACAAAGCATTTCACAAATCAGAGGTAAAAAAACAAGTAAAACCATTTAAAAGGGAACATTTACATGAAGACCATTAGTACATCAAGAAAGGGAACAGGAAAAAAATAATAAAGTGTTTTGCTCCTCACAAAGAAATCATATCGTGCTTGAGGAGTGATCAATCTGTGATCAGCACACCATTTTGCACAGAGCAAAGTGCATTATTCAATGCCCATATACTTTTGAAGATCAATACTTTATCCATATATGTATAGAAACAAAATTCTGTTTTAATCCGGGCAAAAACAAGTCCTTTAAAACAGGCCGGGAGGTTATCTGTACATCTTGTAGGATTTTCAATTTGCATTTTCCTCGTGCGATATATTGCTTTCTTTGCCATGGCAACGAGAAAGTTCGCTAGGGCCACTTCTATTTGGTGTGTGTTTGAGGCAAAGCAAAAAATGAAAGAATTCAAAGTAAAGTTTAAAGAAAGCTTCATGCACATTTCATGCAGCAAACCAAATAAAGGAATCAAGCGCGCACATTCAACATAAGCATGTGACACGGTCTCAAGAGCACCACAGAAGGGACAATGCTCAGATATTTCCGAAGAAAAAACATGCAAGAGCTTATTGGTGGGTAATACCCAATGTGCCAACCTCCACGACAGGTCGGCAGTTTTCTTTGGAATAAGTATGTGATAATAGGCTTTCCAGTTAGGTTGGAAGGGGTATTCTGTAGGCAAGCAATTGTGCCACTTCCTTGACTGCCAAGTTCCTAAGGAGGGCCGGATTGCTTTGACGCAGGCCTGGTATATTGCACGATTTTCCAGACCTGCAGATCCAAAACGTATTTTTGGTAAATATTTTATTATTGTGCCACAATTCATTACAGTGGGGGTGACTTCTAAATTTGGGAAACAGAGGCTTGGCTCACAAACAATTAGGCCATCACCAGTGCGAGGAGATTGCTCCCAGTGCACCTTAACTTTGCGGTATACGCTAAGTATTTCGCATAGCACAGCAGATATTATGCGGTTTGACCGCATGCCAACTTTATTTGCAAGTGCTGCAGCACTTAACCATGTCCTTGTCTCAATCATTAGATCAGCAACGTGATGGACACCATTCTGAACAAAATAATCAATAAAAGAGCGTTCCGTTCTTATTCTTTTGAAGAGAGAGTTGTAGAAAAGAGGCTCTCTGAAAAACATCTCTTGGGTGTAGGAAACATAATCACGGTCGACCATGAAAACACGCCAAGCATTCAAAATTATATTGTAAAATGGTGGAAGCAAGGACAGATCAATACATTTCATGTTCATTAGGAATAGACCAAATGAATAGTCTAGCATGCCGGCTTGACGGAGGAGGAGGAGAGCAGTGGACCTCCAGGCTAGGTCTGATGGACCATAGAGAAGCCGCCAGATTGAGGCAATGCCAAATGCCATAGCCCTGCATACGATGTCCACAAGACCATGCCCACCTTCCTCTAAGGGAAGATTCAAGATCTCTGGACGAAGCCAATGTTTTCCACTCCAGAAGAAGTTTATTATTGTCTTCTGTATATTCAGCAGAAAGCGTTCAGGAGGTGGAATGGCTTTGATTCTGTGCCACAGTATAGATGCTGCTAGGTTGTTTATGACCAGGACTCGTCCCCGGTATGAAAGCAAAGCCAGCAAACCTTTCCATTTCCGCAGCTTTTGTTCGAGAGAGTCAGCGAGACCCTCCCAATTTTTCGCTTGTGTTGCTTCATCACCGATGTAAACACCAAGGTACTTCATTCCGTTGAGGGACCAGGTGAGGTGTTTCGGGAGGACAGGCATAGGGCGCTGGCATGGGCCCATCCACATCGCCTGGCACTTGTTCCAGTTTACCAAAGCTGAAGAAGCTGAACCATAATAGTCCAAGCAATCCACCATTTTCTTTATCTCATCACTATTATGTACGATGGCGCAAATATCGTCAGCATATGCAGAGACTTTCACAGGCCTTGTGAGCAAATTTTTGCATCCGGTTAGGATGCTGCGGACTTTGATTAAAAGAGGCTCAATGGTTAAAGAGTACAGAATACCAGATAAAGGACATCCCTGACGGATACCCCTTCCAACCTTTACAGGTGAAGTTAGCTCAGAGTTTACTCTGAGTATTGAGGAAATGCCATTATAGAGCAGTTTTACCATGGAAAGAAAAACAGGACCAAGTCCAAAACACTCTAGCACCTTGAAAAGATATACATGACTTACACGGTCAAAAGCCTTCTCTTGGTCAAGCACAATCAAACCAAGATTGTCATTTTTTATTTTACACACATCCCAAAGATCTCTTAATAAAAAAATGTTATCGTGTATCTGTCGGTTAGGGATACAGAAAGACTGATCACTTTGAATCAACGATTCTAGGAGTGGGGCGATGCGTCGAGCTAGAACTTTAGAAAATATTTTATAATCTGAAGTTAGGAGAGAGATTGGACGCCAATTTATCAATGAGCTGAGGGTCTCCTTTCTTTGGTAATAGACTAATGACTGCTCTACGGCAGCTCATCGGCAAGTCACCACAACGTAATGAACTATTAAAGACCTCCAATAGTTCTGGGCCTAATAAGGGCCAAAAGGATTTATAAAACTCTATTGGGAGGCCGTCCAACCCAGGAGATTTACCCGTAGGTAAAGAAGCAAGGGAAAGTGTAAGCTCTTCCAAGGAAAGTAAGGAGCCAAGCTGATCCCTTTGAGCAGCACTTAGCATGGGTAAGTCAGATGTGAAGTAACTTATTGAGCCATCGTCAACATCATTTGCCATAAACAGGTCTGAAAAGAAGTTATAGACCTCCCTCTTTATGTTATCTTGTGACGTCACAGTGTTACCAGTTGAGAGCTTTAAGGTTTCAATTTGCCTTTGATTGGTAGTCTTTTTATCAAAATGGAAAAAAAAATTTGGTCGGTGCATCTAAATTATATAGCTGATCCATCCGTAGACGGACCATTGCACCTTTTGCTTGGTATTCGACCAGGCTGTTTAGTAGAGTCTTCTTTTCCATAAGCAAATGATTATATTTGTTCTATTGGGGCTATTTGCCACATCAGTTTGCAACTTCATTATTTCCTTTTCTAGTGTGAACCTCTCCCTTTTTACACTGAAAGAAGAGAAGTAATTAAACTGTTGGCAAAAGACAGCGATCTGCGCCTTTGCGTAGTCCCACCACAATATCGGGTTATCAAAATTGTTCTTTCTTTCTTTGAGGCTAATCCAAAACACTTTGAAAGCTTCACAAAAAGCAGCATTTTCCAGCAACATGACATTGAACTTCCAATATGGGCTGCCATGTTGCTGCAGAGCAAGCTTAAAGGACAAGGTTACAGCCAGGTGATCAGAAAAAAGAGAAGGCACAATATCAGATTTCAATATCTTGTCAAGCATTACAGTATTGACATAAATTCTGTCTAACCTGGCTAGTGTGTGCATCTGAGACGTACATCTAGACCAAGTAAACTGCCGTTGCATAGGGTGCTGAATACGCCAGACATCTATTAATCCCGTCGTCTTGATGATTTTCTCCAAAGGTATGGCAGATCTAGGATGTGGCTCCGCACTGTTTCTATCTAACGCAGGGTCAAGAGTGCAGTTGAAGTCGCCACTCATTATAAAAGAGCAATTTAAGTCAATTGTACTCAGAAGATCCTCTAGCTTTAGAAAGAAGTTTTGCCTTTCAGCATTCTTACAGGGGGCATATATGTTTACAAAAACAAAGATTTGATTATTGGCAGTGAATTGAAGACAAGCCAGATGTCCGGGAATTATTTCATTATCTTGAACTTGTGTGAGTGTTAATGAGGAGGAGACAAAGAAAGCAATTCCAGCAGTGAGACAATTGATATCACTGAAGAACCACTGGCCCTTCATTAGCCTTCTCCATTGGGCTTGGCCATTCAGATCTCCATGCGTTTCTTGCAGTAACAAGACATCCAGGTGCAAACGCCGGGTCAGATCTTTTACCTGAACTTTTAGTCTAGTAGGAAGACTAGGTCCCCCTGCACCCCCCGGAGATATACTTCTAATCAGTGTTTCTAGATTTGAAAAAATGTGTAGAAAATGACTAGCTATGGCCCCAAGCTGAAAGAATGTCCCACATACCATTTTTATGCAAATTACTGCTGCAAATTTTATGCAAAATTATGCAAATTTTATGCAAATTTTTGATGAGGAGTAGAGTTGAGGGGTCTTTGAGGGCTTCATCGAGGTGCTCTCGGTTGCAAGACTGGGTCATTCTGAGAAGCACAGCAGGGTCAGAGATCATGATGTTCTCCTCCTCAGTGAATCTCTCCATCAACAGCCTCTCCATTGCCTCACACACTGTTTTGAGGCAAAAGAGGGACTTTGCGTAGGCCTTTCCACTGAGAACACCTTTGAGAGATCCACTTGTTACTAGTTGTGCCTCAAAGAGAATCTCTGCATATCCAGAACCACGCATCTTGTGTCCAGTGAGCATCCCGATGTAGTTCATGGATGTGTGGAAGGGTCCAATCGTTACTACATGACTAGCAAATTCATTTGGCCAGCGCCAGATGATGGGAAGGGCTTTCATGCAGACACCCAGATCAAATGTATTCAGGACCCATCTCTGACCCACCTCAGCAGTTGCTGCCTCGGAACGCTTCAGTAGCTCACGAACAACTGCGTTGTCTGTGATCGGTCTGTGCCTGGTGCCTGCATGGCATGGCAATGGCCTGCAGCCTGTGCCTGGGCTAGGGGGTTTCACCTCTGCAACTGGTTCTCCCCCACCCAGCAAATCAACAGTCGACTACTGCACGCCTATCCACCAACCGATCACAGACAACGCAGTTGTTCGTGAGCTACTGAAGCGTTCCGAGGCAGCAACTGCTGAGGTGGGTCAGAGATGGGTCCTGAATACATTTGATCTGGGTGTCTGCATGAAAGCCCTTCCCATCATCTGGCGCTGGCCAAATGAATTTGCTAGTCATGTAGTAACGATTGGACCCTTCCACACATCCATGAACTACATCGGGATGCTCACTGGACACAAGATGCGTGGTTCTGGATATGCAGAGATTCTCTTTGAGGCACAACTAGTAACAAGTGGATCTCTCAAAGGTGTTCTCAGTGGAAAGGCCTACGCAAAGTCCCTCTTTTGCCTCAAAACAGTGTGTGAGGCAATGGAGAGGCTGTTGATGGAGAGATTCACTGAGGAGGAGAACATCATGATCTCTGACCCTGCTGTGCTTCTCAGAATGACCCAGTCTTGCAACCGAGAGCACCTCGATGAAGCCCTCAAAGACCCCTCAACTCTACTCATCAAAAATTTGCATAAAATTTGCATAATTTTGCATAAAATTTGCAGCAGAAATTTGCATAAAAATGGTATGTGGGACATTTTTTCAGCTTGGGGCCATAGCTAGTCATTTTCTACACATTTTTTCCAATCTAGAAACACTGATTAGAAGTATATCTCCGGGGGGTGCAGGGGGACCTAGTCTTCCTACTAGACTATTTGCGTTCTAAACTAACACCACCGTTAATGTTTAGACTACCAAAACTAACACTCATTCTTTCGGAAAAAGAAAGAAGATAAATAACTAAATAGATCAAAAAACCCATGGGGACCTCATTTACGAAGCTCCTGCCGAGCTTTCTGGATCATTTTTCTTAGCCGGTGCTTCTGAGCATCAGTGAAATTTGGAGTGTCAGGGTTGTGCACAATTTCCTTCAATTTAAAAATCAACATCTGCAGATCAGGGAAATGATCTTTCAGTTCAATGTTCCTTTTCCGATAGGAATCTCTCAAAAAGTCCTGAAGCTCGTCATCCGAAGGGCTGTTTACAGCCTTTAGAATCTGAGAGGACTCCTCTTGACCCTCACCATCAGATTCCTCATATGGGGAATCAATTGGTGTTTCAGCTTCCTGGCGCACATCACATGATTGCTCAGTTTCAATAAAGTAAACTTCTTCAGGAACGTTTTGTGCCAGAGTCACATTTGAAACTTCTTCGGGATGCGAGGTGGGGGGCTCCAAGCATGTTTGTGACATGACCACCATGCTCGATTCAAGGATGTCACTCTCCTCCAGTGGATTTAAATTATCCTCTTTTATTCTCTCTGTGCCCTTATTTTCCTCATTTATTCCTTTTTTAGGGGGAGATTTTAAGTGCTTTTCCTCCTCTTGCGATTGACAGGAGGAAGCTGCACAATGAACGTCCTCGTGTGAGATGACACTGTCTGAAGGATCAGCGACACTCACTGGGATTGGAAAGTTAGAATCCACTTTTTCCTTGATGATGTTTGTACTAGTGGAGGTGTCCTTTTCCTCCAATAAGGCAAACCTGTTTTCACATTGAAATCCAGTGATGGAGTTTTCACTGATTTGCCTTTTCCCAGAAGGTGACGCACTTCTTACAGCCGATTTACGTTTTTTTACTTTGGAAACGGTGACAAACCCCTCATTTGCGCTGTCCATTGATTCAACGGGAGGGGGCGTGTCCACTTGTTTACCTGGTTTATCCTGCACATTTGTCGAGCAGGAAACGTTAACATTAATCTGCGAGTCATTGTTTCCCGTTTCGACCATGTTAGGCTGTTCCTTCTGATTGCGGCAAAACCGTTTCATATGTCCCACTGCACCACAACCAAAGCACTTTAGGGTGTCGGTGGTGATGTATACTTGATAATCGCGGCCATTTGTCGTGAATTTTAAAGCAACATTCAAGGAGGGATATTCCTTTTTGAGAACCATAAAGACCTGCCTACGGAAACTCATCACGTGACTGACACGTTCATCCTTACAGCCCAAAGGGAGCATTATTAATGGGGACACACATTGCCCATATCGCTGCAGCGCTGCAAGGATTGTATCGGTATCGAGAAATGGTGGTGCATTTGAAATAACCACTTTCTGAGCAGGAGTATCCAAGGGATAAACCATAACAAAGTGTCCGGAGTCGAGGGACAAACCTTGTTGTACGATGAGAGCAATGTGCTCTACATCGGACACAAACACGATAACCCGTTTGTTCATACGCGACGCCGCACGTACCTTATCAAACCCGATCATGTTCCCGATCGTGAGAACAATAGCTTCGACTGTAATACCCTCGGGTGGAGAACACGCAATGCCATGTTCACGTGATAATTGCTCAAACGCTGCATATCGCTGTGAGTGAGCAGCCGCCATGTTTGGACACACGAGGCTCGACCTCGTCCTCCCAGCTCGGGAAGAAGAAGTTAGTAATGTACTCCGACTTTCCCAGCTTAGGGAAAGGGAGCGTTAAAAAAACAAACTAAGGAAATATAAGCGGGAAAAAAAGGTTTGAAGTGAAGAAAATAAGTCGGGGGAAAAAACAACAGGGAACCGCCCAAAAACGGCGATTACCTTAACCTGCACAATAAGTGTGCTCTATGGCTCTCTCTCTCGTCTCAACATAGAAGGGGAAACACAGGGAAGCTTTACAAATAGAAACAAGCACACGAAGGAGCGAAATGGGGGGGAGGAGGGGTGGAACAAACAGCCAAGACAGAGCACTCACGACACGAAGCGAGCAGACGCCATGACACTGCACCCAGCGCACCGACAGCCGATAGGTGGCGACAGAGAGGGAGAGAGAGAGAGAGAGAGAGAGAGAGAGAGAGACTTTGACTTTTAAGCTCTTTTTATTATAAAAGTATAAAACAAGAATACCACCAAAAGCAATCAATCAGGGCAATCAGTAAAATCATAGCAATCCCGAAAGGAAAAAAACAAACGGTGCACTGCAAACCCAGCAACAGAAAGGTGCAAATGCCAGAAAAAAACAGCACACGATAAGAAACACCCGCATTGTATTATACGGAGATTAACAATTTGTTTTCCTGGACCTCACAAATCCCTCCAACACACCAAGTCGCAACAAAATTAGCAAGGTCGTTTGCCGTTTGGACACAGCCAAATTCAAGCTTGAGCCTTGCTGACACCAATGAACTAAAGAACACCATGATACTGCATTCCTGCATGGGTCTGCCGCCCAGCTTCGCCTTCCGCGACAGGTATACGGCCAGTTTAGCAGTAGCGGTTAGGAACCCGAATACAATGGATGTGGTTCCCTTTTTGGGAGGAAAGCCAAAGATGTAAGCTTTCAAAGAAAAGGTAACCTGCAATCTATGGGAAATAAAATTTAACCAATGAAACAAAGGAGAAAGTCTTTCACAATTAATGAAAGCATGAAGCAAATCTTCCCTCGCCGGACAAAAGGGGCAACAGCCGGAAATGGGGGAAAAAAAACGGATGACAGCATTGGAAGGAACAATCCAGTGGGCCAAACGCCACTGAAGGTCACCTGTTCTTTTAGAAATAAGTCCAGCATACATTGTATCCCATAAAGGCTCAGAGGGGGGACCGGGAGGCAAGAGTCCTTTCCACCGGGTAACCCCAGCTAGAGGTGGGTCCCCAAGAAGAAGTTTCACACAAGACCTATAGATACTCTTGCTGCTCATGCCATGGAAGGGGGGTGACCCTGCGCTCATGGGGGGCAGCTCGTTTGGGGTAAAAGTGACCCCTAATTTTGGGACTGTGGGCTCGACCTCTATGTCCTGCGTCCAATGTAGGCCAAGCTGGTGGCCCTTTCGGATCACCGCTCTTAGTATATTCTCGATTTGCCTCCTGGACCGAACACCTGTTAGGTCCGCCAGCTCGTTCGCAGGCTTCCATCCCTGTCCAGAGTCGTGTCGGAGATGACACACTTTCAGGATGTTGGCCGCTATAAAATGCTGGCAGAAGTCGCGACTCCTCGGGATATCGGGGAAAAGTGGGTTGAAAAATAAAGGCTCATGTGCATACATGTTAGTGCCATACGAGTCTGTTTGGCGACTTATCGAAACGCCCTGCCAGGCATTCAAGAGGCTCTGATAAAAAACTGGGAGCAGAGATGTATCGGTGTGTTGAAGGTTGGTCAGGAAAAGTTCCTGTCCGTATCCGAGCCTCCCAGCTCGTTGAAGAATGGAGCAGGCTAAGGGCTTTCCTGGTAGGTGTTCTGCATACAGCAAGCGTTGGATGGAGCGGAGCCGGAAGGCCAACAGGCGGCATTTCACATTGACTAGGCCATGACCACCCTCGGCCAAGGGACAACATATGGCGCTGGGTCGAAGCCAGTGGTAGCCTCCCCAAAAAAAATCCACCAGTTTCCTCTGGATAGCTTGGAGCAAAACCTCCGGTGGTTGCAGGCAGATGAACCGGTGCCACAAAAGGGTAGTGACGAGGTTGTTGACAACTAGCGCGCGACCCTTATAGGACAGGTGGGGTAGAGCTCTTTTCCATCGGCTCAAACGCCCGTCTACCTGGTCAATGATCCTGTCCCAATTGTTCTGGGCATACTGAGGAGGTCCGAGGAAGACGCCCAAATACTTGATGCCATCGTTTGCCCACACTAGTTCTGCAGGAAGGGGAGGTGGTGGTAATAACGGTGGCATAGATAAGTCGTTTTTTGGAAAGGGGATCCACAGAGCCTTGCTTTTCCCCCAATTACACCTTAATGATGAGGCAAGGTTGAAGTCCGACAAACACTTTGCCATGGCGTCACTGTCGCATTTTCTTTTTATAATGACACACAGGTCGTCGGCATAAGCTGACAGGGTCAAAGGTGGGTGTCCTGGAGAAAGGGCAAGTCCGGGGATATCCTTTCTGAGGGCGATTAAGAGGGGCTCCAAGGCGAGGGCAAATAATAGACCTGAAAGTGGACAACCTTGCCTTACCCCTCTCTGAACCTTTATGGGTGGGCAAAATTCGTTGTTAACTTTGATCAGGCTGGAGATGTTTGCATATAACAAAGCTATGTAGGCTCTAAAATTTGTGCCAAGCCCGCAAGCTTGTAACACATGACACAAAAACTCATGATCAATGCTATCAAAGGCTTTTGCCAGGTCAAGAAACACCAATCCAAAATCCTCTTTAACACATTTACCAGTTAACAAATCTCTGACTAGGAATATGTTGTCATAGATGGATCTGCCAGGGATGCCGCAACTTTGATCAGGTGACACCAGGTCCCCGATAACTGTCTTCAACCGGTTCGCAAGGACCTTGGAAAACAGTTTGTAATCCGTGCACAACAACGAGATCGGACGCCAGTTTGACAGGTGTCGGAGATCGCCAGTCTTGGGTAGCAGGCAGAGTACTGCTCTTCTAAAACTGAGCGGTAATTCTCCGGATAAAAGAGATGCATCCAGAACATTGAGCAGCTCTGGGCCCAAAATGTCCCAGAATGCCGAAAGAAATTCGGCCGGTAGGCCATCGATGCCAGGGGCTTTTCCCGACTCCATCTCAGCGAGTGCACCGGATAGCTCTGGAAGGGTAATTGGAGCATCCAGTTCCAGACGTTGGGCCTCAGCCACGGAAGGAAGGTGAGAGGTCAAAACATTCATCATTTCGTGAGAAACTGTTTTGGCCTTGAAAAGTTCAGAAAAGAAATCAATTATATTTAATCTTATATCACTCGGATTTGTTAGGATGTTCCCCCCTGGGTCCAAAACCGAAGATATGAGTCGTGCTGGTTTCTCTATAGTTTCTAGGTGAAAGAAAGCCTTAGTTGGGGTATCTGAAACCTTTATATTTTGTATTCTTAGCCGAACTAGTGTGCCCGCTGCTTTTTCATGGATCAAATCCCTTAATTGGGCCTTCTTCTCGAGTAGCAACCGATAGTTCACTGGGTTGCTCTCATTGGCCAACTTGCTCTCTAACCTTAAGATGTCTGCTTCCAAGCAAGCCATCGTGATATGTTTTACATTGGTACAGTGCGAATTAAATTGTTGACAAAATACTCGAATTTGGGCCTTTAGGTTATCCCACCAGAGGCTAATTGAGGAGAAAGAAGATTTTTTAGTACTCATTTCAGCCCAGAAATCACGAAAGGAGTCTGTAAATAAACTGTCCTCTAAAAGTTTAACGTTAAACTTCCAGTAACTATTTCTGCATGTGGGTCGAGGAAAAGAAAGATCTAAGGTTACCATATGGTGGTCTGAAAACAATGACGGAAAACAACCTGACGAGGTCGCGACGTTCTTAAAGGGTACATTTATGTACCAGCGGTCGAGTCTTGCCGAAGACACCCGGCCATTGGCACATCGACACCAGGTAAACTGGACTGTGTTGGGGTGGTGCAATCGCCAAACATCCAGTAGACCGGCCGTCTTAAAGAAACGGGATAGGTCCGCATGGGACTCGGGGTGGGGTTCTGCCGAGTTTCTGTCTTTCGGAGGGTCAAAGGTGCAATTAAAGTCACCACCAATGCACACACATTGATCGAGATCAACTGATTTCAGGTGGTTTACCATGGAAGTGAAGAAGGCCTTTCGGTCCCTGCTCTCACTAGGTGCGTACACATTGAAAATGGTACAGCGGAAGTTTTGATGTGCAAGCTGGAGGGAAATAAGCCGGCCTTTTATGACTTCCTGAAAATGACAAGACTCGAAAGCTAGGCCTGGCTTTAGAAAAAACCCAACCCCAGCAGATGAGGCTGACAGATTGCTAAAATAGCATTGCCCTTTGAAAGTTTGGCACCAGTCATGTTCCACGTTAGGTGTGATGTGGGTCTCTTGTAGTAAAAGAACATTTGCCTTTTTACGGTCAAACAAGTTTTTGACTTGGGCCTGACGGAGGTGGCTTGCACCCCCACCATTCATGTTTAAGGTCGCAAAGGAAATGTTTTTCATTCCGTGGTAATGAAATCGCCCTGTGCTTGGGAACACTCTGCACCTGCTCGGGTAACAAACTTTCTTAACCTGTGGAGTTGAGATTTCGTCAGGTCAAAATCCTCACGCGCTTTGATTATTGACTTTGCGGTGCACATGAATGCAGCCAAGTCAGGGAAATTGTCTTTAATGACAATGTTGCGGTGACGATACGTTTCGTTAAGGAAGGTAAGAACGAGTTGAGGGGATACCTGCGAGTGACCTGTCATTGTTTGTGACAGCGCGGTTGCCTCAATGTCATCTTCGGACTCAGACACGTCAGATAACATGTCGTCGGGATCTGGGGTATTACCCGCTGCCCCCGCGGTCTTGTCTGGGGGCACCTTCACAAGTTTCTCAAGGTGTTCCCGAGGGCACTCGTTAACACTTTGGTGGATATTTGTTTCTGGGGTCGGAGCTTGGGTTTGAGATCCCGGCAAACTCAGATTTGCTGGCCCCGTTTGTACAGTGGAAGCGTTTATTGAATCCTTAGTCTGCTCGGTATTTAAAGGGGGGGCAGGCGGAAAACCATTTCCCAGCTCGGAAATGGTAATACTTTCACTGGAGGTTTCGCACTCGGAAACTTCCAGGTGAGAGGTACAAATTTTATTTTTTGGCTCATTTACATAATGAGACTCACTGGTGTCATTGGCAACGGTATCCATGTTCTCAGTTAGTGAGGGAATGTCAGAGGGGCACTCGGACACGTGTGCGCCGGAAATGGTGCCGCCCATGACCGCCTTCTTTGCAGCACCAGCGAAACTGCTTGGCGCTGGTGCTCTTCGCTTTTTAGAAAACACTGTGGATTCTTCGTTCATGGGTTCGGGAAAGGGGGCAATGCTAGTTGTGTCAGTCGCATCGGTGGGTGTCGTCACATTGGAATCGAAAAGCACCGGTGTGACAGACGACTCAGTCGGGGTGTCAGAAGGTACGGTCGGGGTGTCAGAAGGTACGGTCGGGGTGTCAGAAGGTACGGTCGGGGTGTCAGAAGGTACGGTCAGGGTGTCAGAAGGTACGGTCCGGGCGTCCGAAGGTGCGGTCGGGGTGTCAGAGGGTACGGTCCGGGTGACGGAAGGTACGGTCGGGGTGTCAGAAGGTACGGTCAGGGTGTCAGAAGGTACGGTCCGGGCGTCCGAAGGTGCAGTCGGGGTGTCAGAGGGTACGGTCCGGGTGACGGAAGGTACGGTAGGGGTGACAGGAGATACGGTCCGGGTGACGGAAGGTACGGTAGGGGTAACAGGAGATACGGTCCGGGTGTCAGCGAGCATGGTCGGGGTGTCACAAGGCGCGGTGGAGGGATTGGCCTTTTTGCAAGCCCTTTCGTTATGTCCCGGTTCACCACACTTCGGACAAGCGGCCCTAGGACAGAATCTTTTAACGTGTCCGAATTCTCCACAATTAAAGCAAGTTAAGGAGGCTGAGGAAGCATACATGTGGTATTCTCGATCATGCAACGATACTTTAAAGGATATATTTAAACCTGTATCGGCTCCGCGATCCGGGAGGATCATGTACACC
This sequence comes from Myxine glutinosa, assembly GCF_964187855.1. Lineage (NCBI taxonomy): Eukaryota > Metazoa > Chordata > Myxini > Myxiniformes > Myxinidae > Myxine > Myxine glutinosa. The sequence continues at coordinate 128,160,438 of NC_136266.1, read as the reverse complement.
TGCCTCCTAAAGCTCATCACGTGTTTAACACGATCACTGCGACACCCGAGCGGGATCATTGAGATTCGGGAAACAATTTTTCCATAACGAGACAGAACAGATAGGAGTTTCTCGCCTGGCACAAATGGTGGGACGTTGGATATTGTTATCTTGGTCGCCGGCGTATCCATAGGGGATACCGTAATGTAATGGCCCCCTTTTATGGTTAGACCGGTACTAACGACGTCATGGACGAGTTTTTCTTCTGACACGAAGACAACAAATTTTTGGTTCATTCGTGACGCCGCACGAACATTACCGTCTCCTATGATGGATCCCACGGCAAGGATAATGTCCTCAGTAGGAGCTCCTTCGGGCGGAACACATGCGAATGCATGCTTACGTGTCAATTTCTCGAACGCCTCGCAACGAGAGCGTGTATTCGCCATACCGGCGAAATCCCCCCCCCCCCCCCCCTTGTCCGAACCGGACAAGAAGGTGTCAAACCTAAATAATCAAACTAAAGTAAATAATAAACGTGCATTATAAGCGCAAAAAAAGGCTTACAAAGCGTCGTCAAAGCCAGTAGGCCGCACCCAAAATGGGCTCGCTCTCAATCCTCTCTCTCTTGAAGACAAGGGTACAGAACGGATGGAAACACGATGCCGAAGCACAACGGATGGAAAAGGAGAGGGAGGGGGGGCAGGGGAGGGCAGGAGAGGAGAAAAACTCACAAAGAACTCACTACACCACAGAGCAGTTGCTCACAGCCGCCATGACGCCACACCCACCACAAACGGCCAGCAGGGGGAGAGAGAGAGAGAGAGAGAGAGAGAGAGAGAGAGAGAGAGAGAGAGAGAGAGAGAGAGAGAGAGAAAGAAAGCCCCATTGGAGTTTGCCAAAACACACCTGAACAAGGCAAAATCCTTCTTGGAGAATGTCATGTGGACAGATGAGACCAAATTAGAGGTTTTTTTTTTTTTTTTTTTGTATACAAGATCGAGGCTCGTGAAAGAGCTAACATTAATCACACAAAAAAATCAGACACATAAAACATATAATAAAGGGAGTGGTAGACAAGATGGGGAGAGATAGGGAAGCACACAAACACAACATTTGAGAGCAGGGACATCGGGAGATCTGTGGATTGGTATTTCAAAAAAGTGGATCTGGGGTGAATTAGCGGGGGTAGAATTAACTGTCGTACCCATGGTAAAGCACATCATCTCTGTTTACAGAAAACAAAATGAAGGCTTCAAAGAAAAGGACACCTTTCCTACAGTCAAACATGGAGGAGGTTCAGTAATGTTTCGGGGTTGCTGTGCTGCCTCTGGCACCGGGTACCTTGAATGTGTGCATGGAATTATTAAATCAGGAGATTACCAAGGTATTTTGGAGCGCAATGTTCAACCCAGTGTCAGAAAGCTGGGTCTCCGTCGAAGGTCATGGGTCTTGCAGCAGGACAATGACCCCAAACACTTCAAAAGGCACTCAGGAATGGTTCAAGCCAAAACGCTGAACTGTTCTGAAGTGGCCAGCAATGAGTCCAGATCGAAATCCCATTGAACACATGGGGGAGATCTGAAAACAGCAGTTGGGATAAGGCACCCTTCAAATCTGGGAGAACTGGAGCAGTTTGTACAAGACGAGTGGGCCAATCTGCCAGTAGAGAGGTGTAGGAAGCTCATTCATGGCTATAGGAAGTGCTTGACTGCAGTTAATTTGTCCAAAGGCTGTGTGTGCTACCGAATATTAAGTCCAGGCTGTCAATAATTTTGTCAATGCCATTTATTTTTATTTTCTGATTTAAAAGGACATATAAAATTCTGAATCAAAAACAAAGGTTCTGTAATATTAATAATGAAATAAAGAATTGTGGAGACCAAATACTTTTGTCAATTTCAACTTATTTTTAGAGAAAATTGTGAGTTATTTGAAAAAAGTGCAAGGGTGCCAATATTTTTGGTGATGACTGTAGAATCATACTAACATAATCATAAGACTTTAAACAAACAAACCAAAAATACCCATGGGGGGGGGGGGGAACCCCCCGTAGATCCCTTTAGGGAGTTTTTTTTTATGCCGTGAACAAACCGGTACATCACGGGTGATGAAGGTTGTGGTAAAGTTTCATCGAAATAGTGTGTTTAGTTTCAGAGGAAAAGCAAATTCCTATTTTGGGGGGTCAAACCTGGGTCCACTTTGACCACCGGTAGACCCCCTTACATCCCAATTTTTTTCATGCCATGAACAAACTTGAGTCACAACACAACAGATATCATTTGTGCCAAGTTTGGTCAATATCCAATCAGCAGTTTCGGAGAAGAAGTTGCAAGTGTTTATGGACGGACGGACGACGCGCCATCGCATAAGCTTCCCGGAACTATGTTCCAGATGAGCTAAACATGAACAAAAGTTTCTTAAAATATGTTAAAAGCATCACCATGTGTTGTCCAGACACAAAACCCGAAAGTTGTTATAAAAAGCCCTCATATGCACACAAGTTTTGATCTACAAGGGTACAATGCATAAATAATATAATTAAGTTCAGTATTTCAGGACCCAAGTTTTGAAAGTGCTTTGACGCTCCAGTGTTTGCACATTCCCTTTTTATTAAACTAGTACACCCGCTCACTACGGGAGCAGCAGGGGGGAGTCATGTTATTATCCTTATTATTATTGCCAATTATTATTACTATTACTTATGTTAGATTGGGCCATTGAAAGGATAAGAACATGTATGATATACATGTTCGATCAGGTCTTTGAAAGGATCAGATTATGCATGATTATAACATGTAAGATCAGGTGAATGAAAGGATCAGACTGTAAATGACATTGTAACATATTAGATCAGGTCAATGAAAGGATCAGAACATGCATGACATGATAACATGTTAGATCAGGTGAATAAAAGGATCAGACCGTGCATGACATTATAACATGTTAGATCAGGTGAATGAAAGGATCAGAAGTTGCCACACCATTTTAAATTCCTGATTGTAACATTTATTTCAGTTGGGATGTCAGGGTGGGGGAGGAGACAATATCGCAATCCACAAAACCCCTTGAGGTCAATGTCAATAAGATCCCTCCTGTTGAAAAACGAGACCGAAGGAGGGATTACAGGAGAATGTGTGTTGGCAAGAAAAGCATTCTCTGTGTGCCGGAAGGACCCGGGCTTGTTCGTGCGTGCTTTCTGAGAGAAAATTGTTGTGCAAACCATCTTCAGCCATATCACCTAGGTCCTAGGAGGACGATAAAACGTGATCAACCTTCAACAAGAGATAGGAATACATTATTATTCAGTTGAAAAGGGTTTGTGCTATTCATGTCCAGGTGTTGCACTAAAGTCTTACTGCCAATGGTGCTTTGACCATGAAATGCAGAGTCGGCATCACCACAAAAACTTACTTCATCCGTGTGTTTCGTTGTTGAGCAATGTACCAAGGAGTGGCTTTCATTTTCTGACAGCGGATCCACAAACATCTGCAGCTCATTTACTTTTCTCTACGTAGGGAATTTTAAACAATAAAAAAGAAGTGCACCATGAATGTTTGTGTATGTCCAGAATCTATGTGCACACACCTTTACAGTGCATTCAGAAAGTATTCAGACCCTTTCACTTTTTTCACATTTTGTTATGTTGCAGCTTTATGCTGAAATCGTTTAAATTCATTTTTTCCCTCATCAATCTACACTATATACCCCATAATGACAAAGAGAAAACAGGATTTTAGAAAGTTTTGAAAATTTATCAAAAAAAAACAAACTGAAATATCACATTGACATAAGTATTCAGACCCTTAACTCAGTACTTAGTTGAAGCACCTTTGGCAGCGATTACAGCCTCGAGTCTTCTTGGGTATGACGCGACAAGCTTTGCACACCTGGATTTGGGGATTTTCTGCCATTCTTCTCTGCAGATCCTCTCAAGCTCTGTCCGATTGGATGGGGACCGTTGGTGGACAGCCATTTTCAGGTCTCTCCAGAGATGTTCGATTGGGTTGAAGTCAGGGCTCTGGGTGGGCCACTCAAGGACCTTCACAGAGTTGTCCCTAAGCCACTCCTGCGTTGTCTTGGCTGTGTGCTTAGGGTCATTGTCCTGTTGGAAGGTGAACCTTCGGCCCAGTCTGAGGTCCTGAGCGCTCTGTTTCAGGTTTTCATTGAGGATATCTCTGTACTTTGCTCCGTTCATTGTTCCCTCAACCCTGACAAGTACACCAGTCCCTGCTGCTGAAAAACACCCCCACAGCATGATGCTGCCACCACCATGCTTCACCGTTGGGATGGTATTGGGCAGGTGATGAGCGGTGCCTGGTTTCCTCCGGACATGACGCTGAGAATCTTGGTTTCATCAGACCACAGAATCTTGTTTCTCAAAATTCTGTGGTCATCAGAATGACCATCCGTGTGTGTGTGTGTGTGTGTGTGTGTGCGCGTATGTGTGTTCGTGTGGTTGTGAACAAGATACCTGGAAAAGTTCTGAACGATTCAGATGAAAGTTGGTGGGATGATTGCCCTTGGGATAAGGAAGAATTGATTCGTTTGTGGTGAAGCTCAGGATATTATTCCGGATCCAGGAAATTTTTTTGGGAATTTTTTTTTCTGTTTTACTGCATTATAGTTTTTATTCTCATTCTTAAAAAATGATGTTTTTCTCCTCTAATTCCGAGATATATGAAAATAAATTCTCTGACAGGGCCTACTTTCTTTTTCAATTTATTGTTTTGGGGAGAGGGGATGTTAAACAAAACGTATTATTCCAACTTGACCCATGGCGAGAGTATGCGCTCTACTGAGTGGCGTTGTAGTTCTAAAGTTTAATTCTAATGTGCAATTCCAAAGTGTAATTCTAAAGTGTAATTCTAAAGTGTAATTCTAAAGTGTAATTCTAATGTGCAATTCTAAAGTGTAATTCTAAAGTGTAATTCTAAAGTGCAATTCTAATGTGCAATTCTAAAGTGTAATTCTAATGTGCAATTCTAATGTGCAATTTTAATGTGCAATTCTAATGTGCAATTCTAATGTGCAATTCTAATGTGCAATTCTAAAGTGTAATTCTAAAGTGCAATTCTAATGTGCAATTCTAAAGTGTAATTCTAAAGTGCAATTCTAATGTGCAATTCTAAAGTGCAATTCTAATGTGCAATTCTAATGTGCAATTCTAAAGTGTAATTCTAATGTGCAATTCTAAAGTGTAATTCTAATGTGGAATTCTAATGTGCAATTCTAAAGTGTAATTCCAAAGTGTAATTCTAAAGTTTTATTCTAATGTGCAATTCTAAAGTGTAATTCTAAAGTGCAATTCTAATGTGCAATTCTAAAGTGTAATTCTTAAGTGTAATTCTAACGTGGAATTCTAAAGTGTAATTCTAAAGTGCAATTCTAATGTGCAATTCTAATGTGCAATTCTAATGTGCAAATTCTAAAGTGTAATTCCAAAGTGTAATTCTGAAGTGTAATTCTAATGTGCAATTCTAATGTGCAATTCTAATGTGCAATTCTAAAGTGTAATTCTGAAGTGTAATTCTAATGTGCAATTCTAATGTGCAATTCTAATGTGCAATTCTAATGTGCAAATTCTAAAGTGTAATTCTAAAGTGTAATTCTAAAGTGTAATTCTGAAGTGTAATTCTAAAGTGCAATTCTAATGTGCAATTCTAATGTGCAATTCTAATGTGCAATTCCAAAGTGTAATTCTAAAGTTTTATTCTAATGTGCAATTCTAAAGTTTTATTCTAATGTGCAATTCTAATGTGCAATTCTAATGTGCAATTCTAATGTGCAATTCTAAAGTTTTATTCTAATGTGCAATTCTAATGTGCAATTCTAATGTGCAATTCTAATGTGCAATTCTAAAGTTTTATTCTAATGTGCAATTCTAAAGTGCAATTCTAATGTGCAATTCTAATGTGCAATTCCAAAGTGTAATTCTAAAGTTTTATTCTAATGTGCAATTCTAATGTGCAATTCTAAAGTGCAATTCTAATGTGCAATTCTAAAGTGTAATTCTAAAGTGTAATTCTAACGTGGAATTCTAAAGTGTAATTCCAAAGTGTAATTCTAACGTGCAATTCTAAAGTGCAATTCTAAAGTGTAAATCTAAAGGATAATCTCAAGAAAAATTCCAAAGTGTCGCCATTGCTTTTTCTCTGTTCTTCCTCTGTTTTCTTCTGCTTTTCTTTCTCTTTTCTCCATGCTTCCTCGTATCTTTGTTTGCCATATTTTTCCTGCACTGCTTGCTCTCTGAACTGAACTCATCACAGATCCTCCTCTTCATTTAATTCCTGTATCACAACTACTTCCTTTTGTCGAACCTCCTTGAGCAATGGCTGCTCCTTCTTCCCCGTTTTTTCTCTTCATTTTTCTGGCCACATCCAAACCTGCAAGAAATAAATGCAATTCTTGTCATTTTGAGAAACATGCATGCATGAATTTGGAAAAGAAGAATGGCATATTCCAAGCATTATCATGGGACATAAAACATGAATCCTGGAGGTGTAACTTAAACAGGGTTAAAATGATGCATGTGGAAGTATGAAACCAAAACATAAAACAGGCAAATACTTTATCGAGTCACAAAAAAGGGAGAAGTCTTTGTGGAGATGAAAAGGTATGGAAGAAGGAAACTTTATCTGATTTCCCATTGAGAGGCTCAAACTTCATTGTGAATAGTTAAAGGTTTCACCAAAACAATAAACCCAGACCATAATTGTTAATTAAGCCCAAAACAATTATGCTAAATGCAGAGGATCTATTCAGAGGAGTTGTAGAATGGCCGAGAGGTATGCACACTCACCTCCAAGCTGTCTCGACTAGGCTTGAATCTTGATCGAGCTACAAACTGTTTAGTTGTTTCATGGGCATGGAACGGCATGTGATGCATCAAAGTGTGTGCCTTACTTCGGATTGACGTTAACTGGCATGTGTCTAAAACCGCTTTTCCCTTGAATCCTTTATTAATATTTTTCCTTTGTAATCTGCTCTAAATTTTCTCCAAATTTTCTTGTTATTTATCTTGGAGTTAAATTTCTTTTCCTCGGAATAAAGTGTTTTCTAGTCACTTTTCATCGGACTGCCCACAGCCTATATGATGAACTGCTTCGTGGAAGGTAGCTCAAATCACCCCAAGCTAATTGAGAGTGGGATTGTAAAAATTTGGTTTTTCTAACAACTAATTTTAATGATCATCCAGGTGCATACACAATGACTTCTGTATGGATACATTATTAGTCATGCCAGACGTCACCAAATGGAAGGTTTGTTTAGTGCCTGTCTGGCTTCCAGGACAGCAAAATATTTGTCTGTTCTCAACACTTCTGACGCACATAAAATGGGACACGATGCAAGTGAAGAAAACGTAGTTTAAACAAAATCAGGAATAATTTTAAATAAAAGGAAAGAATCTTGTCAACTTACATTTAAACCGTTTATGATGTTTTCCCCAGGTGTTCGGGTGGAGGTGGGGATCTGAACTCTCGCTGAGGGGCCTTTGAAAAAAATAATAGAAATATGAAAGATTAATGCATTGATATCTTCATCAGTTGGGCAGGAAAGGGCACAGAAGGAAATGCAATACGGGAACAGGTAATAGATGAGAAGATAAATCAGGTGATTTAATCCAATAGAGGAGTTAAATTTCTTGTTATTTATCTTGCATGGCGATGACCATGTCAATAAGTTATCTTTCCCAGCAAAATAATTACCTCCCCAATTAAGGATATTCTCATTCATCAAAGGAAGTATTGACAGCAATGCCTAAAAAAGATGAAGCACCAAAATTTATTTCAACTTGACGTATTGATCTTGGGGTTGGCTGAAGTTTTCGCCCATTATGTTCATACCAACTTCTCCAAAGTAATGAAGAGTGCTTACCTGTTGAACACTGTAACATTTCTTTTCTTGAGGCTGCCGCCACCAGACATTACTATGAAACTTCTGTCCCTGGTGGAACCCTTCAACACCATGCTCTTTCTGTTGTTGACGCTGCAGACACTCATTCTGTTTATTCTGGTGTACCTCCCCTCGTTCTCTTTTTCCAAGCTCTTCATCACTTTTCCTCTGCTCTTCCATTTTCTTTTGTTCTTCCTTTTTTGTTGTATGTGTTTTTCTTCCGTTCGTCTATGTCTCTGTTCTCTTCGTTTCTGTGCTCTTTTTAAACATTTTCCGTGTCTCCATTCTTCCATCTGTTCTCTTTGTATTTCTTCTATTTGTCTCTGTTTTTCTTCCTGTTCAATTTCCCTCTGTTTCTGCTCCTGCTCTATTTGTCTCTGTTTCTGTTCCTCCTGTTCTCTTTGTCTCTGTTTCTCTTCCTGTTCGATTGCTCTCTGTTTCTGCTCCTGCTCTATTTGTCTCTGTTTCTGCTCCCGCTCTATTTGTCTCTGTTTCTGTTCCTCCTGCTCTATTTGTCTCTGTTTTTCTTCCTGTTCGATTGCTCTCTGTTTCTCTTCCAGTTCAATTTCCCTCTGTTTCTGCTCCTGCTATATTTCCCTCTGTTTTTGCTCCTGTTCTCTTTGTCTCTGTTTCTGCTCCTGCTCTATTTGTCTCTGTTTCTGCTCCTGTTCTCTTTGTCTCTGTTTCTGCTCCTGCTCTATTTCTCTCTGTTCAAATTCTCTTTGTTTCTGTTCCTCCTGCTCTATTTGTCTCTTTTTCTCTTCCTGTTCAATTTCCTTTTGTTTCTGCTCCTGCTCTATTTGTCTCTGTTTCTGTTCCTCCTGTTCTCTTTGTCTCTGTTTTTCTTCCTGTTCGATTGCTCTCTGTTTTTGCTCCTGTTCTCTTTGTCTCTGTTTCTGCTCCTGCTCTATTTGTCTCTGTTTCTGCTCCTGCTCTATTTGTCTCTGTTTCTCTTCCTCCTCTATTTCTCTCTGTTCAAATTCTCTCTGTTTTTCTTCTTGTTCGATTTCTCTCTGTTTCTCTTCCTGTTCAATTTCCCTCTGTTTCTGCTCCTGTTCTATTTGTCTCTGTTTCTGTTCCTCCTGTTCTCTTTGTCTCTCTTTTTCTTACTGTTTGGTTGCTCTCTGTTTTTGCACCTGTTCTCTTTGTCTCTGTTTCTGCTCCTGCTCTATTTGTCTCTGTTTCTGCTCCTGATCTATTTCTCTCTGTTCAAATTATCTTTGTTTCTGTTCTTCCTGCTCTATTTGTCTCTGTTTCTGCTCCTGCTTTATTTGTCTCTGTTTCTGCTCCTGCTCTATTTGTCTCTGTTTCTGCTCCTGCTCTATTTGTCTCTGTTTCTGCTCCTGCTCTATTTGTCTCTGTTTCTGCTCCTGCTCTATTTGTCGCTGTTTCTGCTCCTGTTCAATTTCCCTCTGTTTCTGCTCCTGCTCTATTTGTCTCTGTTTCTGCTCCTGCTCTGTTTTTCTCTGTTTCTGTTCCTCCTGCTCTCTTTGTCTCTGTTTCTGCTCCTGCTCTATTTGTCTCTGTTTCTGCTCCTGCTCTATTTGTCTCTGTTTCTGCTCCTGCTCTATTTCTCTCTGTTTTTCTTCTTGTTCGATTTCTCTCTGTTTCTATTCCTGTTCAATTTCCCTCTGTTTCTGCTCCTGCTCTATTTTTCTCTGTTTCTGTTCCTCCTGTTCTCTTTGTCTCTTTTTCTCTTCCTGTTCAATTTCCCTCTGTTTCTGCTCATGCTGCTTAGGGTTAGGGTTAGGGTTAGGGTTAGGGTTAGGAATACTGCTCTATGGAATACTGCTCTCCCCTCTGGTCTGGTGCTCCTGACTCACACCTAGCCCGTCTTCATGCTGTTGAAACCAAAGCGTTCAGAATCATTGGAATCTCCCGCGATGAAGCTAACTCCAAGGGCCTTTCACTCACTCACCGCAGGCAGGTTGGTGGTCTTTCCATCTTCTACCGTCTCCTCTCTGGCCTTGCCCCCCCCAGCCCTCTCTGGGCTCTGTCCCCCAAATATTCCTACAGGTCGCACAAGATCTGCCTGCAACCCTCTTATGGTTAAACTGCCAAAATCAAGACTTTCTGCTCACCTTCACTCCTTCATTCCTCTTTTCTCCCGCCTCTGGAACAAACTCCCTCACTCTCTTCAATCCCACTCCAGCCTCCAGGTCTTTAAAACAGCTGTTCACCACCATCTCTTATCCTCCCCCATCCAAAACCTTGATCTTTTCTACCCCCGCTAATTTCGGTCCCCTTGTGTTTTATACCTCTCCCCCCTCCCCTCCCCCTCCCACGCCTCCTGCCCCCAAGCCCTCTCCCTCCCACACTTCTCCCTGCTCTCAAATGTTGTGGTTGTGTGCTTCCCCTTCTCTCCCCATCATGTCTTCCACTCTCTCTTTTTGTATATTTTGTTTGTCTAGTTTGTTTTGTTACTTGCCGGAAAAATTTTCCGGCAAGTATGTTGATCTGTTCGTTTGTTACTTGCCGGAAAAATTTTCCGGCAAGTATGTTGATCTGTTCGTTTGTTACTTGCCGGAAAAATTTTCCGGCAAGTATGTTGATCTGTTCGTTTGTTTGTCTGTCTGTCTGTCTGTCTGTTTGTCTGTCTGTTTGCAGCACTGCGTCTACACCGTTGCACGTAGAATCGCCAAACTTTGCACAAATATTGGTCTTGCCCTGGAATAGACTGTGCCCAATTGATGACGTCATCGGTGACGTGGTTTGGCCGCCATCTTGGAAAAACCGAAAAACTTTGCACCTCTATATCTCCGAAAGTACTGAACAGAAAAAATGGAGACATGGCTCATTGTAAAGAACTCTCAATGGGGAATAAAATATGTAAATGATGACGTCATCAGTCACGTGGTTCGGTCGCCATCTTGGAAAAACGGCAAAACGTTGCGCCACTAAAGCTCCAAAAGTGCTGAACAGAAAAAATTGAGACCTGGCTCATTGTAAAGAACTCTCCATGGGGAATAAAATATGTTAATGATGACGTCATATGTCACGTGGTCGGCCGCCATCTTGGAAAAACCGAAAAACTTTGCACCACTATATCTCCAAAAGTGCTGAACAGAAAAAATTGAGACATGGCTCATTGTAAAGAACTCTCCATGGGGAATAAAATATGTTAATGATGACGTCATCAGTCACGTGGTCGGCCACCATCTTGGAAAAACGGCAAAACTTTGCACCACAAAATCTCCAAAAGTCCTGAACAGAAAAAATTGAGACATGGCTCATTGTAAAGAACTCTCCATGGGGAATAAAATATGTTAATGATGATGTCATATGTCACGTGGTCGGCCGCCATCTTGGAAAAACGGCAAAACTTTGCACCACTATATCTCCAAAAGTGCTGAACAGAAAAAATTGAGACATGGCTCATTGTAAAGAACTCTCCATGGGGAATAAAATATGTTAATGATGACGTCATCAGTCACGTGGTTCGGCCGCCATCTTGGAAAAACCGAAAAACTCTGCACCTCCACATCTCCAAAAGTCCTGAATAGAAAAAATTGAGGCATGGCTCATTGTAAAGAACTCTCCATGGGGAATAAAATATGTTAATGATGACGTCATCGGTCACGTGGTTCGGCCGCCATATTTGTCCTAAATGGCCGATAAAAAAGTACATTCCGGCAAGTCCTCGGTCTCTGACCGATTTTTCATTTGTCTGTCTGTCTGTTTGTCTGTCTGTTTGTCTGTCTGTTTGTCTGTTTGCAGCACTGCGTCTACACCGTTGCACGGAGAATCGCCAAACTTTGCACACATAATGGTCTTGCCCTCTAATATACTGTGCCTCAATGATGACGTCATCAGTGACGTGGTTCGGCCGCCATCTTGGAAAAACCGAATAAATTTGCACCTCTATATCTCCGAAAGTACTGAACAGAAAAAATTGAGACATGGCTCATTGTAAAGAACTCTCCATGGGGAATAAAATATGTTAATGATGACGTCATATGTCACGTGGTCGGCCGCCATCTTGGAAAAACGGCAAAACTTTGCACCACTATATCTCCAAAAGTGCTGAACAGAAAAAATTGAGACATGGCTCATTGTAAAGAACTCTCCATGGGGAATAAAATATGTTAATGATGACGTCATCAGTCACGTGGTCGGCCGCCATCTTGGAAAAACGGCAAAACTTTGCACCACAAAATCTCCAAAAGTGCTGAACAGAAAAAATTGAGACATGGCTCATTGTAAAGAACTCTCCATGGGGAATAAAATATGTTAATGATGACGCCATCGGTCACGTGGTTCGGCCGCCATCTTGGAAAAATGGGAAAACTTTGCACCACTATATCTCCAAAAGTGCAGAATGGAAAAAATTGAGACATGGCTCATTGTAAAGAACTCTCAATGGGGAATAAAATATGTTAATGATGACGTCATATGTCACGTGGTTCGGCCGCCATCTTGGAAAAACCGAAAAATTGTGCACCTCCATATCTCTGAAAGTGCTGAATAGAAAAAATTGAGACATGGCTCATTGTAAAGAACTCTCCATGGGGAATAAAATATGTTAATGATGACATCATAGGTCACGTGGTTCGGCTGCCATCTTGGAAAAACCGAAAAACGTAGCACCTCCATATCTCCAAAAGTGCTGAATAGAAAAAGTTGAGACATGGCTCTTTGTGAAGAACTCTCCATGGGGAATAATATATGTTAATGATGACGTCATCTATCACGTGGTTCGGACGCCATATTTGTCTTAAATGGCCGATAAAAGAGTACATTCCGGCAAGTCCTCGGTCTCTGACCGATTTTTCATCTGTCTGTTTGTCTGTTTGCAGCACTGCGTCTACACTGTTGCACGTAGAATCGCCAAACTTGGCACACATATTGGTCTTGCCCTCTAATATACTGTGCCCAAATGATGACGTCATCGGTCACGTGGTTCGGCCGCCATCTTAGAAAAACCGAAAAAATTTGCACCTCCATATCTCCAAAAGTACTGAACAGAAAAAATTGAGACATGGCTCATTGTCAAGAACTCTCCATGTGGAATAAAATATGTTAATGATGACGTCATCGGTCACGTGGTTCGGTCGCCATCTTGGAAAAACGGCAAAACGTTGCGCCACTATATCTCCAAAAGTGCTGAACAGAAAAAATTGAGACATGGCTCATTGTAAAGAACTCTCCATGGGGAATAAAATATGTTAATGATGACGTCATATGTCACGTGGTCGCCCGCCATCTTGGAAAAACGGCAAAACTTTGCACCACTTTATCTCCAAAAGTGCTGAACAGAAAAAATTGAGACATGGCTCATTGTAAAGAACTCTCCATGGGGAATAAAATATGTTAATGATGACGTCAGCAGTCACGTGGTCGGCCGCCATCTTGGAAAAACGGCAAAACTTTGCACCACAAAATCTCCAAAAGTGCTGAACAGAAAAAATTGAGAAATGGCTCATTGTAAAGAACTCTCCATGGGGAATAAAATATGTTAATGATGATGTCATATGTCACGTGGTCGGCCGCCATCTTGGAAAAACCGAAAAATTTTGCACCTCCATATCTCTGAATAGAAAAAATTGAGACATGGCTCATTGTAAAGAACTCTCCATGGGGAATAAAATATGTTAATGATGATGCCATCGGTCACGTGGTTCGGCCGCCATCTTGGAAAAACGGCAAAAACTTTGCACCACTATATTTCCAAAAGTGCAGAATGGAAAAAATTGAATTAACATTGACATTAACATTAACAAAAATTAACATTGAATATGTTAATGATGACGTCATGTATCACGTAGTTCGGCCGCCATATTTGTCCTAAATGGTCGATAAAAAAGTACATCCCGGCAAGTCCTCGGTCTCTGACCGATTTTTCATTTGTCTGTTTGTCTGTCTGTCTGTCTGTCTGTCTGTCTGTCTGTTTGCAGCACTGCGTCTACACCGTTGCACGTAGAATCGCCAAACTTTGCACACATATTGGTCTTGCCCTGGAATAGACTGTGCCCAATTGATGACGTCATCGGTGACGTGGTTCAGCTGCCATCTTGGAAAAACCGAAAAACTTTGCACCTCTATATCTCCGAAAGTACTGAACAGAAAAAATTGAGACATGGCTCATTGTAAAGAACTCTCCATGGGGAATAAAATATGTAAATGATGACGTCATCAGTCACGTGGTTCGGTCGCCATCTTGGAAAAACGGCAAAACGTTGCGCCACTATATCTACAAAAGTGCTGAACAGAAAAAATTGAGACATGGCTCATTGTAAAGAACTCTCCATGGGGAATAAAATATGTTAATGATGACGTCATATGTCACGTGGTCGGCCGCCATCTTGGAAAAACGGCAAAAATTTGCACCACTATATCTCCAAAAGTGCTGAACAGAAAAAATTGAGACATGGCTCATTGTAAAGAACTCTCCATGGGGAATAAAATGTGTTAATGATGACGTCATCAGTCACGTGGTCGGCCGCCATCTTGGAAAAACGGCAAAACTTTGCACCACGAAATCTCCAAAAGTGCTGAACAGAAAAAGTTGAGACATGGCTCATTGTAAAGAACTCTCCTTTGGGAATAAAACATATTAATGATGACGTCATAGGTCACGTGGTTCGGCCGCCATCTTGGAAAAACTTTGCACCTCCATATCTCCGAAAGTACTGAACAGAAAAAATTGAGACATGGCTCATTGCAACGAACTCTCCATGGGGAATAAAATATGTTCATGATGACGTCATCGGTCACGTGGTTCAGCCGTCATATTTGTCCTAAATGGCCGATAAAAAAGTACTTTGCGGCAAGTCCTCGGTCTCTGACCGATTTTTCATTTGTTTGTTTGTGAAATAAATGTTAGCTCTTTCACGAGCCTCGACTCAGTATACAAAACAAAACAATACAAACAAAAAAAAGCTCTATTTGTCTCTGGTTTTGCTCCTGCTCTATTTGTCTCTGTTTCTGTTCCTCCTGTTCTCTTTGTCTCTGTTTTTCTTCCTGTTCGATTGCTCTCTCTTTTTGCTCCTGTTCTCTTTGTCTCTGTTTCTGCTCCTGCTCTATTTGTCTCTGTTTCTGCTCCTGCTCGATTTGTCTCTGTTTCTGCTCCTGCTCTATTTGTCTCTGTTTCTGTTCCTCCTGTTCTCGTTGTCTCGGTTTCTCTTCCTGTTCGATTGCTCTCTGTTTCTCTTCTTGTTCGATTTCTCTCTGTTTCTCTTCCTGTTCGATTTCTCTCTGTTTTTGCTCCTGCTCTATTTGTCTCTGTTTCTGTTCCTCCTGTTCTCTTTGTCTCTCTTTTTCTTCCTGTTTGGTTGCTCTCTGTTTCTGCTCCTGCTCTATTTGTCTCTGTTTCTGCTCCTGCTCTATTTGTCTCTGTTTCTGCTCCTGTTCTCTTTGTCTCTGTTTCTGCTCCTGCTCTATTTGTCTCTGTTTCTGCTCCTGCTCTATTTGTCTCTGTTTCTGCTCCTCCTGTTCTCTTTGTCTCTGTTTCTCTTCTTGTTCGATTTCTCTCTGTTTCTCTTCCTGTTCGATTTCTCTCTGTTTTTGCTCCTGCTCTATTTGTCTCTGTTTCTGCTCCTGCTCTATTTGTCTCTGTTTCTGCTCCTGCTCTATTTGTCTCTGTTTCTGCTCCTGCTCTATTTGTCTCTGTTTCTGCTCCTGCTCTATTTGTCTCTGTTTCTGCTCCTGTTCAATTTCCCTCTGTTTCTGCTCCTGCTCTATTTGTCTCTGTTTCTGCTCCTGCTCTGTTTTTCTCTGTTTCTGTTCCTCCTGCTCTATTTGTCTCTGTTTTTGCTGCTGCTCTATTTGTCTCTGTTTCTGCTCCTCCTCTATTTCTCTCTGTTTTTCTTCTTGTTCGATTTCTCTCTGTTTCTCTTCCTGTTCGATTGCTCTCTGTTTTTGCTCCTGCTCTATTTGTCTCTGTTTCTGCTCCTGCTCTATTTGTCTCTGTTTTTGCTCCTGCTCTATTTGTCTCTGTTTTTTCTCCTGCTCTATTTGTCTCTGTTTCTCTTCCTCTATTGCTCTCTGTTTTTCTTCTTGTTCGATTTCTCTCTGTTTCTCGTCCTCCTCTATTTCTCTCTGTTCAAATTCTCTCTGTTTTTCTTCTTGTTCGATTTCTCTCTGTTTCTCTTCCTGTTCAATTTCCCTCTGTTTCTGCTCCTGCTCTATTTGTCTCTGTTTCTCTTCCTGTTCTCTTTGTCTCTGTTTCTGCTCCTGCTCTATTTGTGTCTGTTTCTGTTCCTCCTGTTCTCTTTGTCTCTGTTTTTCTTCCTGTTCAATTTCCCTCTGTTTCTGCTCCTGCTCTATTTGTCTCTGTTTCTGCTCCTGTTCTATTTGTCTCTGTTTCTGCTCCTGCTCTATTTGTCTCTGTTTCTCTTCCTCCTCTATTTCTCTCTGTTCAAATTCTCTCTGTTTTTCTTCTGGTTCGATTTCCCTCTGTTTCTGCTCCTGCTCTATTTGTCTATGTTTCTGCTCCTGCTCTATTCGTCTCTGTTTCTGCTCCTGCTCTATTTGTCTCTGTTTCTGCTCCTGCTCTATTTGTCTCTGTTTCTGCTCCTGCTCTATTTGTCTCTGTTTCTGCTCATGCTCTATTTGTCTCTGTTTCTGCTCCTGCTCTATTTGTCGCTGTTTCTGCTCCTGTTCAATTTCCCTCTGTTTCTGCTCCTGCTCTATTTGTCTCTGTTTCTGCTCCTGCTCTATTTGTCTCTGTTTTTGCTCCTCCTCTATATCTCTCTGTTTTTCTTCTTGTTCTATTTCTCTCTGTTTCTCTTCCTGTTCGATTGCTCTCTGTTTTTGCTCCTGCTCTATTTGTCTCTGTTTCTGCTCCTGCTCTATTTGTCTCTGTTTCTCTTCCTCCTCTATTTCTCTCTGTTCAAATTCTCTCTGTTTTTCTTCTTGTTCTGTTTCTCTCTGTTTTTCTTCTTGTTCTGTTTCTCTCTGGTTCTCTTCCTGTTCAATTTCCCTCTGTTTCTGCTCCTGCTCTATTTGTCTCTGTTTCTGCTCCTGCTCTATTTGTCTCTGTTTCTGCTCCTGCTCTATTTGTCTCTGTTTCTGCTCCTGCTCTATTTGTCTCTGTTTCTGCTCCTGCTCTATTTGTCTCTGTTTCTGCTCCTGCTCTATTTGTCTCTGTTTCTGCTCTTGCTCTATTTGTCTCTGTTTCTCTTCCTCCTCTATTGCTCTCTGTTCAAATTCTCTCTGTTTTTCTTCTTGTTCGATTTCTCTCTGTTTCTCTTCCTGTTCAATTTCACTCTGTTTCTGCTCCTGCTCCATTTGTCTCTGTTTCTGTTCCTGCTCTATTTGTCTCTGTTTCTGCTCCTGCTCTATTTGTCTCTGTTTCTGCTCCTGCTCTATTTGTCTCTGTTTCTGCTCCTGCTCTATTTGTCTCTGTTTCTGCTCCTGCTCTATTTGTCTCTGTTTCTGCTCCTGCTCTATTTGTCTCTGTTTCTGCTCCTGCTCTATTTGTCTCTGTTTCTGCTCCTGCTCTATTTGTCTCTGTTTCTGCTCCTGCTCTATTTGTCTCTGTTTCTGCTCCTGCTCTATTTGTCTTTGTTTCTGCTCTTGCTCTATTTGTCTCTGTTTCTCTTCCTCCTCTATTTCTCTCTGTTCAAATTCTCTCTGTTTTTCTTCTTGTTCTATTTCTCTCTGTTTCTCTTCCTGTTCAATTTCTCTCTGTTTTTGCTGCTGCTCTATTTGTCTCTGTTTCTGTTCCTGCTCTATTTGTCTCTGTTTCTCTTCCTCCTGTTCTCTTTGTCTCTGTTTCTCTTCCTGTTCAATTTCCCTCTGTTTCTGCTCCTGCTCTATTTGTCTCTGTTTCTGCTCCTGCTCTATTTGTCTCTGTTTCTGCTCCTGCTCTATTTGTCTCTGTTTCTGTTCCTCCTGTTCTCTTTGTCTCTGTTTCTGCTCCTGCTCTATTTGTCTCTGTTTCTGCTCCTGCTCTATTTGTCTCTGTTTCTGCTCCTGATCTATTTGTCTCTGTTTCTGCTCCTGCTCTATTTGTCTCTGTTTCTGCTCCTGCTCTATTTGTCTCTGTTTCTGCTCCTGCTCTATTTGTCTCTGTTTCTGCTCCCGCTCTATTTGTCTCTGTTTCTGCTCCTGCCCTATTTGTCTCTGTTTCTGCTCCTGCTCTATTTGTCTCTGTTTCTGCTCTTGCTCTATTTGTCTCTGTTTCTCTTCCTCCTGTATTTCTCTCTGTTCAAATTCTCTCTGTTTTTCTTCTTGTTCGCTTTCTCTCTGTTTCTCTTCCTGTTCAATTTCACTCTGTTTCTGCTCCTGCTCTATTTGTCTCTGTTTCTGTTCCTGCTCTATTTGTCTCTGTTTCTGCTCCTGCTCTATTTGTCTCTGTTTCTGCTCCTGCTCTATTTGTCTCTGTTTCTGCTCCTGCTCTATTTGTCTCTGTTTCTGCTCCTGCTCTATTTGTCTCTGTTTCTGCTCCTGCTCTATTTGTCTCTGTTTCTGCTCTTGCTCTATTTGTCTCTGTTTCTCTTCCTCCTGTATTTCTCTCTGTTCAAATTCTCTCTGTTTTTCTTCTTGTTCGCTTTCTCTCTGTTTCTCTTCCTGTTCAATTTCCCTCTGTTTCTGCTCCTGCTCTATTTGTCTCTGTTTCTGCTCCTGCTCTATTTGTCTCTGTTTCTGTTCCTGCTCTATTTGTCTCTGTTTCTGTTCCTCCTGTTCTCTTTGTCTCTGTTTCTCTTCCTGTTCAATGTGTCTCTGTTTCTGCTCCTGTTCAATTTCCCTCTGTTTCTGCTCCTGCTCTATTTGTCTCCGTTTCTCTTCCTGTTCTCTTTGTCTCTGTTTCTGCTCCTGCTCTATTTGTCTCTGTTTCTGTTCCCCCTGTTCTCTTTGTCTCTGTTTTTCTTCCTGTTCGATTGCTCTCTGTTTTTGCTCCTGTTCTATTTGTCTCTGTTTCTGTTCCTGCTCTATTTGTCTCTGTTTCTCTTCCTTCTCTATTTCTCTCTGTTCAAATTCTCTCTGCTTTTCTTCTTGTTCGATTTCTATCTGTTTCTCTTCCTGTTCAATTTCCCTCTGTTTCTGCTCCTGCTCTATTTGTCTCTGTTTCTGCTCCTGCTCTATTTGTCTCTGTTTCTGCTGCTGCTCTATTTGTCTCTGTTTCTGCTCCTGCTCTATTTGTCTCTGTTTCTGCTCCTGTTCTATTTGTCTCTGTTTCTGCTCCTGCTCTATTTGTCTCTGTTTCGCTTCCTTCTCTATTTCTCTCTGTTCAAATTCTCTCTGTTTTTCTTCTTGTTCGATTTCTCTCTGTTTCTCTTCCTGTTCAATTTCCCTCTGTTTCTGCTCCTGCTCTATTTGTCTCTGTTTCTGCTCCTGCTCTGTTTTTCTCTGTTTCTGTTCCCCCTGCTCTCTTTGTCTCTGTTTCTGCTCCTGCTCTATTTGTCTCTGTTTTTGCTGCAGGTCTATTTGTCTCTGTTTCTGCTCCTGCTCTATTTCTCTCTGTTTTTCTTCTTGTTCGATTGCTCTCTGTTTATCTTCCTGTTCGATTGCTCTCTGTTTTTGCTCCTGCTCTATTTGTCTCTGTTTCTGCTTCTGCTCTATTTCTCTCTGTTTTTCTTCTTGTTCGATTTCTCTCTGTTTATCCTCCTGTTCGATTGCTCTCTGTTTTTGCTCCGGCTCTATTTGTCTCTGTTTCTGCTCCTGCTGTATTTGTCTCTGTTTCTGCTCCTGCTCTATTTGTCTCTGATTCTCTTCCTCCTCTATTTCTCTCTGTTCTAATTCTCTCTGTTTTTCTTCTTGTTCTGTTTCTCTCTGTTTCTCCTCCTGTTCAATTTCCCTCTGTTTCTGCTCCTGCTCTATTTGTCTCTGTTTCTGCTCCTGCTCTATTTGTCTCTGTTTCTGCTCCTGCTCTATTTGTCTCTGTTTCTGCTCCTGCTCTATTTGTCTCTGTTTCTGCTCCTGCTCTATTTGTCTCTGTTTCTGCTCCTGCACTATTTGTCTCTGTTTCTGCTCCTGCACTATTTGTCTCTGTTTCTGCTCCTGCTCTATTTGTCTCTGTTTCTGCTCCTGCTCTATTTGTCTCTGTTTCTGCTCCTGCTCTATTTGTCTCTGTTTCTGCTCCTGCTCTATTTGTCTCTGTTTCTGCTCCTGCTCGATTTGTGTCTGTTTCTGTTCCTCCTGTTCTCTTTGTCTCTGTTTTTCTTCCTGTTCGATTGCTCTCTGTTTCTGCTCCTGCTCTATTTGTCTCTGTTTCTTCTCCTGCTCTATTTGTCTCTGTTTCTGCTCCTGTTCTCTTTGTCTCTGTTTCTGCTCCTGCTCTATTTGTCTCTGTTTCTTCTCCTGTTCAATATCCCTCTGTTTCTGCTCCTGTTCTATTTGTCTCTGTTTCTGCTCCTGCTCTATTTGACTCTGTTTCTGCTCCTGCTCTATTTGTCTCTGTTTCTGCTCATGTTCTCTTTGTCTCTGTTTCTGCTCTTGCTCTATTTGTCTCTGTGTCTTCTCCTGCTCTATTTGTCTCTGTTTCTGCTCCTGTTCTCCTTGTCTCTGTTTTTGCTCCTGCTCTATTTCTCTCTGTTTCTTCTCCTGTTCAATTTCCCTCTGTTTCTGCTCCTGTTCTCTTTGTCTCTGTTTCTGCTCCTGCTCTATTTGTCTCTGTTTCTTCTCCTGCTCTATTTGTCTCTGTTTCTGCTCATGTTCTCTTTGTCTCTGTTTCTGCTCCTGCTCTATTTGTCTCTGTTTCTTCTCCTGCTCTATTTGTCTCTGTTTCTGCTCATGTTCTCTTTGTCTCTGTTTCTGCTCCTGTTCTCCTTGTCTCTGTTTCTGCTCCTGCTCTATTTGTCTCTGTTTCTGCTCATGTTTTCTTTGTCTCTGTTTCTGCTCCTGTTCTCTTTGTCTCTGATTCTGCTCCTGCTCTATTTGTCTCTGTTTCTGCTCATGTTCTCTTTGTCTCTGTTTCTGCTCCTGCTCTATTTGTCTCTGTTTCTTCTCCTGCTCTATTTGTCTCTGTTTCTGCTCATGTTCTCTTTGTCTCTGTTTCTGCTCTATTTGTCTCTGTTTCTCTTCCTGTTCAATTTCCCTCTGTTTCTGCTCCTGTTCTCTTTGTCTCTGTTTCTGCTCCTGTTCTATTTGTCTCTGTTTCTCCTCCTGCTCTATTTGTCTCTGTTTCTCCCCCTGCTCTATTTGTCTCTGTTTCTGCTCCTGCTCTATTTGTCTCTGTTTCTTCTCCCGCTCTATTTGTCTCTGTTTCTGCTCATGGTCTCTTTGTCTCTGTTTATGCTCCTGTTCTCTTGGTCTCTGTTTTTCCTTCTGCTCTATTTGTCTCTGTTTCTCCTCCTGCTCTATTTGTCTATGTTTCTGCTCATGTTCTCTTTGTCTCTGTTTCTGCTCCTGCTCTATTTGTCTCTGTTTCTTCTCCCGCTCTATTTGTCTCTGTTTCTGCTCATGGTCTCTTTGTCTCTGTTTCTGCTCCTGTTCTCTTTGTCTCTGTTTTTCCTCCTGCTCTATTTGTCTCTGTTTCTTCTCCTTCTCTATTTGTCTCGGTTTCTTCTCCTTCTCTATTTGTCTCTGTTTCTGCTCATGTTCTCTTTGTCTCTGTTTCTGCTCCTGTTCTCTTTGTCTCTGTTTCTGCTCCTGCTCTATTTGTCTCTGTTTCTGCTCCTGTTCTCTTTGTCTCTGTTTCTGCTCCTGTTCTCTTTGTCTCTGTTTCTGCTCCTGCTCTATTTGTGTCTGTTCGATTTCTCTCTGTTTTTCCTCCTGTTGTATTTGGCTCTGTCCTATTTGTTTCTGTTTTTCTTCTTGTTGTATTTGTCTCTGTTTTTCCTCTTTATGCTTTATCTCCTGCTCTTGTTGTAATGCCTTCAATTCTTGGAATTGTGCCCGTTCCCACTCCACTCCCCCTTGCTTTATTTTCTCTATTGTGAGCTCTTCTCTTCTCAGCTCTTCTTCATGCTTTTTCATCTGCTCTTCCTCTAATTTCTTCTGCCTTTCTTTCAGTTTTGTCCATGCGTCCTCATATATTTGTTTGACATCTTTTTCCTGCACTGGTTGCCCTCCGAGCTGAACTAATGGTGGATCCTCCTCTTCATTTAATCCCTGTATCACAACTGCTTCCTCTTGTCGAACCTCCTTGAGTAACGGCCGCTCCTTCTTTCCCTTTTTGTTCTCTTCATTTTTCTGGCCACATCGAAAACTGCAAGAAATAAAGACAATTCTTGTCAGTTCAAGTAAAATGCATGATTCTGGAAAAGAAGATAGGCATATTCCAAATGTGTTGCATTATTATGGGATATAAAACATTAATCCTGGATGTGTAACTTGAATAGGGTTAAAAGGATGCATGTGGAATTATGAAACCAAAATATAAAACAGACTAATACTTTATCGAGGAACAAAAAAGGGAGAAGACTTTGTGAAGACGAAAAGGTTTGGAAGAAGTAAACTTTATCTGATTTCCCTTTGAGAGGCTCAAACTTCATGGTGAATAGTTAAAGGTTTCACAAAAATAATGAACCCAGACGGCCAGACCATAATTGCTAATTAAGCCCAAAACAATTACGCTAAATGCAGAGGATCTATTCAGAGGAGTTGTAGGATGGCCGAGAGGTATGCACACTCACCTCTCAACTGTATAGCCTCGGCTTGAATCCCGATCGAGATACAAACTGCCATCCAGTTATTTCATGGACATGGACGGCATGTGATGCATCAAAGTGTGTGCCGCACCTCGGATTGACGCTAACTGCCATGCGTCTAAAACCGCTTTTCCCTTAAATCCTTTATTCATGCTTCTCTGATTTTGGGGGGCAACTCCCCCGGGCAACCTCCCCTCCCCCCTGTAGACTCTCAAAGGGGCAGATTTTTAAATTCTGTGAACAAACCTTGGTACATATGGGTGGTGATGATGAAGGATGTGGTGAAGTTTCATCAAAATCATGTGTGTAGTTTCAGAGGAAACAGCAAATCCACTTTTTGGGGGGGTCAAACCTGGATCCACTTTGATGCCGTGTAGACCCCCTTAGACCTCGAATTATTTTTAATGCTGTGAACATTAGTCACAACACAACAAATATCATTTGTGCCAAATTTGGTCACAATCCCATCGGCGGTTTCGGAGAAGAAATTTCAAGTGTTTCCGGACTGATTGACGGACGACGCGCCATCGCATAAGCTCCCCTGAACTTTGTTCCAGGTGAGCTAAAAATGAGGGTGGAAGAAAAAAAACATGAGGGCTTCAGCCGACATTCCACAATATATTCAGGGATGGTTGTGGACACCTATTACTAATTATTATTAACGACACCAACTAATATTAAGGGAAACGAGGGAAGGGCGGGGCCATGCCTGTCAATCATCCTGGCAGAGCGGGACAATCACTTCTGTATGATTATAGGTGTGGTTAACAGTGGCATATGACCACTATCCATTGTATAATAACACTATTTAATGTGGTGTTTTCACACACAATCGACAATAAATTTCACAGTGCAATCCAAATAAAATTCTCGAGAATGTAAATACATATTTTTTAAGTCCAGAAAAAGGTAATAAAAAACTCTTCAAAATGTAAAAGGATGTAGGGATGGTATGCCAAATAGTATGGAAACAAGGTAGGGATGATCACAATAAATTGTCATGTGAAACTATCCCTTTATCCTTATTTGAATTTCCCTTTCAATTTGCAAATGATGATAAGCCTGAAATCTGGATAGACGGCTTCAGTTGATGTTTATATACAGTATATACAGTATATGTATTGTTGTGGTTCTAGGAATAAACCCTGAAAGTAATTGCACCCAACATACAGGTCCCTCAGCGTAGTTATTTCCATAATGTTAGGTTAGGGCAGTCCCTTCCCCTGGAGTCGTTGGTGAGAATGTGATACAATGCATTGGTGAGGTTTAGAGGTTAACTAGATAGTTAACTAGAAGATGAAATGTAGTAATGCCACAGCGTGGATTAACCATAAAACAAGTAATTATAGACATGGCAACAGTTTATCATAGCTTCCTTTTCTTACTCTCTAAGAACTTTAGATTACATCATCACATAATCTCATGTCCAGACTGGAGGTCTGCGAACTCTGGCATCCCGGCCGACCGGCACAGATTCTGATGTGTCTTGAGCTGGTGGTGCCGTGATGCCAGGAAGGAGTGGTTGCTCGGTATCATCTCTTTCATTTTCTTGGCAGGCAGATGCTAAATGAGAAGCATTCCAGAACCGTCCATCGGACAGTTTGTTCGTGTGAGATCCTCTTCGCTCCATAACTTGGAGAGGTGCTGAAAATTCAGATTGTCCCTTTCGGAGGATGCCAGGTTTCCTCACTCGGATGAAGGAGCCACATTCAAAGTTCACATCCTTTGTCCCCCGCCGTTTGTCTGTGTACGCCTTTTGCTTGTTCTGCTTTTCTTGTACTGTGAGTGCTGTGTCTTTGCGTGACGGTGTGTTGGCCTTTGGCATCTGTAACCCAGATACATGAAGCTTGGCATGCATCTCTCTCTCATGAAGCAGTTCAGCAGGTGATCACTGTGTTGTGGCATGTCGGGTTGCCCAGTATGTTTGAAGAAAGTCCGTTGTAAATGTTTTCAGGTCTTTCCCCTCGATGTTAGCAGTGAGCAAGCTTTCTTTTAAGCTTCGATTGAATCGTTCTATTTCTCCATTCACTTGCGGGTGGTAGACTGCTGACTTTCTGTGTGTAATGTCTCTGTCTTTCAGAAAGGTTTCAAATTCCCGAGAGGTGAATTGTGAACCATTGTCGGATATCAACTCTTTTGGGTTACCTTCTCTGCTGAAGACAGATGACAGGAACTTGATCACTGTAGTGGAAGTGACTGGGGAGGTGAAGGCAATTTCTGGCCATTTGCTAAAGTAATCGATGAATGTGATAGCAAAACGACAGTCCAGTGGTGCAGAATCGAAGGGCCGCACTATGTCTATTGCCAGTTTCTCCCAAGCTGCGTCAGGATAAGGAACCAGCTGCAGTGGTGGTGCGTGTGTCACAGCTGTCTTGTTGTGTTGCTGACAAGTAATGCAAGCTTTGATTGCGGACTCTACATGCGCGTCCATTCCCGGCCACCAGTACAGATCCCTTAACCGCTGCTTTGTCCTCACTATGCCCTGGTGAGTGTCATGCGCTAATTTGATGAAATGTTGTTGTCGTACATCTGGGACAAGAAGGCGGTGAGTACCTCTCATCACGCAGTCCTCTTGTAATGACAGTTCACTTTGCAATCTGAAGTAAGGAAGGAGATAAGGATCCAGGCCTTTTGACATTTTCGGCCAGCGCTTTGTAAGCATTTCCCGCAGCTTTGCTTGAATAGGGCAGGGAATACAGGCCGTTTTGAATTATTCAGCCGTCACAGCAGTGAGGGTTGATGTGAGTGCGACAACCTCAACATCATCCTCCAGGCTTGGCTCTGAAGTAGGCAGTGGCAGGCGAGACAAGCAATCAGCTGTTACATTTTCAGAGCCAGGCTTGTACTGAATGTCATAATTAAATGACAGAAGCCATGCGGACCATTTGGCCACACGCATTCCAGCTCTTCCCAATCCTTTTGTGGAAAGCAGTGTAGTGAGATGACTGTGGTCAGTGCGTAATGTGAAATGTCTGCCCCAGAGATAACTCCTCCACTTCTCTGTCGCCCACATGCATCCAAGTGCTTCCTTTTTCCCGTGGAATATTTTCTTTCCGATTCAGTCAGCGTTCGGGATGCAAATACGATGGTTTTCTCTGTTTTGTCAGCATGAATTTGCATCGGGACCACACCAAGACCATAATCAGAGGCATCAGTTGTCACTATGGTGTATAGCTCTGGATCAAAAAGAGCGAGAGCTGGACTTCTGACAATCAGTTCTTTAACTGAGTCAAAACTTTGCTATGCCTTGACTGACCAGGAGAAGGTGGATGGTCCCCGTAGTAATTCTCTCAGAGGTTCCACGACTGATGCATATTGAGGAATGAATTTTGCATATCATGATGTGAGTCCGAGAAAAGAGCGCAAACTCTGCACGTCTTTCGGTGGGGGGTGCTTGTGACACCGCAACAACATGAGCAGGGTCAGGTTTCAGTCCTGCATGTGGCACCATATGTCCTTAAAATGACAACTCCGTCTGTCTGAAGTGGCATTTTGAAAGGTTCCGTTTCAGCCCGTCTGCATCGATACGTTGTAGTACCTCTCTGAGGTTTTTATCATGTGCTTCGGGAGTCCCTCCAAAAACGATTACATCATCGACGTAACACCGAGCTCTGGGCTGTTTCTTTAAATGGCAGACATCATCCTCTGGAAACAACTGGGTGCTGAAGAGAGCCCATTAGGGATTCGTTTGTAGCGAAACAGTCCCTCATGCGTAATGAAGGCAGTGAGGTCCCTGATGTGCTCATGCAATACAACCTGGTGGTACGCACTTTGCAGATCCAGTGTGGAGAAAAGTGTGCTGTGTCGCAGCTCGGCAAACATCTCTTCCATATGCGGAAGATGATATCTGTCAATCACCACTGCTTTATTTGGTTCTCTTAAATCCACACACAGACGAATCCCTCCGTTTTTCTTCATTGTCACTACAATTGGTGAAACCCACTCTGAAGATTCAATTGGCTCAATTGAAACCCACTCAAGTCCTATTGTCTACACTCAACACATTCACGTCCGGTACAGTCACTTCGTGAACGTGTTTTGAGTTCCGGCATACTTTAGCAAAATGTCCACTCTTTTTGCAGCTGTTGCACTGTGCGTCCTTTGCTGGGCATCCATCGTAATTAGCTGGGTGGTTTACAGAACCACATCTATAAAACGTCTTACCTTGAGCCGGTTGGGATCGTTGATCTGAAATACCTCTCCCAGCGAGTCTAAAGGGTCTTTTGCTGCTCTGCGAATCCTGTGTCTGCACAGGGTGTATGGCCTGTATGGCGCGAGCAGCCCCATGGCCGATGATCTTGGCCTCTGCCATTGCCAACTCAGTCTGTCTCGCGATGGTTATAGCTTTCTGTAATGTCAGTCCCGTTTCTAGCAATAACCACTCTCTAATGTGAGGTGAATTTGTTTTCTTGACCAGCTGATCCCGGATCATTTCGTCTGCCAGCTCTCCAAACTCACATGGGACGACCATCTCCCTTGATGAAGCAATGTATTGTGAAGTAGACTCACCATTTTACTGACCACGTTGCCGAAATTTATATCGTTCTGCCACGACATTAACTCTTGGGACCAAAAAATTCCTCAGGGCCGCAAGTGCAGTCTCATAGCTATTATCAGACGAACATTCGAGACGATTGTGTGCTTCCAACGTTGTGGCAACAGTTTGGGGAAGGCCCTTTCCTGTTTCAGCATGACAATGCCCCGTGCACAAAGCGAGGTCCATACAGAAATGGTTTGTTGAGATCGGTGTGGAAGAACTTGACTGGCCTGCACAGAGGCCTCTCTGGCCAAACTCTATCTCTATGTCTGCTCTGTCCGGCGCTTCGCACTTCATGCAAACAATCTGTTCCTGGTGTCTTCTTACCAAAGTTAAGACCCCCCCCCCCCCCCCACCAGGCGGTTTCATGGAGAGTGTCAACGCCTCATCCAACCCCCATGAGATAAACAAACCAAATCCACAAATCCACATCGTCCTTCATCAGCTCACTCCACCTGTCTCCCTCATGCACATTCTCCATGTGTTCGCCTTGTCACTCAAAAGTGACATTGTGTTCAAGGGGTCTAAGGGGTCCCCCCCCCCCCCACCACCCCATGATATTATCTGCATGTGTCTAGGTCTGAAAATTAAAATGGTCTCATTGCAAAAGGTGTAGAGGTGAAAGATCTGAAAATGTCGAAATGGATCGAAACTCTAAACAGTCAAAATAGTTTCAAGGATCTTAAAAGGTCAAAGGGGTCTAAAGGGTGCGATGTAAGGTCTTAAGGGTCGGAATTATCGAAAGGGCCTGAAAACGTCTAAAAATGGTCTACAGGTAAAAGGGGTCCAGAGAGCATTGAAAGATCTGAAGGTTTAAAAGGTAGAAAGGAGATTAAGGGGTCTTAAGTGTACTCAAGGGTCTAATGGGGTACAAAGGGTTTTGGGGTTCCAAGGGGGTTTACGGGGTCTAGGGGTCATCAACAGTCTATATCGTCTCAGCCATCTATAGGATCTTATGAGTCTTAAATGTCCAAGGTTTCTTCAGGATATTAGAGGTCTATGGGTTCTAAATGGTCTGGAGCATCATAAAGGGTCTTACAGGGTCTTGCTTTAGAGGGTCTTCATGGGTTTTAAGTGTTTCAAGGGGTCTTAAGGGCTCAAAGGTGTCTTTATTTAGGTGTATTCAAGGATTCTAAGGGGTCTTACAAGTTCCAAAAGGTCTCAACGGTTCTAAGAGGTCTTAAGGTACATAGGGGTCGAAGAGACAGCAGAAACATCACACATAATTAATTTATTAATGAACAGGATTGAATAATTAAATTGATACATGTGGGAAAATTACATGCCCAGACTGGGAATCGAACCCAGGTCCTCTGGAAAACCATATCAGTGCTCTGCCATCTGAGACATAATGGGCTCTTTAACATCCACGAACACACCCAGCGCTGGCAGATGGGTCTCCAGCTTCACATCATTTGGTGGGATGGTCCACAAATCGAGGCTTCGCACTTCATGCAAAACACCAGGATGACCATAAATATCTGGGTCCAGATTCCAACCCAGGTGAAACAACTCAGTGCACGCACCTCAAAGCATTCACCCAAAAATTAAACCTCCAATCTACCAGGCAGAAAATAATTAAGGAGGAAAATGTGACCTCGATACAATCGGGTTTGGTTAAATTTCGTTAAAGGAATATCATTTCTGGAGCTTGTACGTTTCATGTCACGACATTCCCAAGGGATATTTTCTTTTACTTACGTGGTGTGTTCATTGGTGCCACAACTCTTCCGCTTCTTATTGCGTCTGGAGCACTTAAGCCTACGTTGAAAAGGATTCCAAAGTCAGTTTCTTGTACATTTGTTCAGGTAGATACATTCAAAAGAAAGTTAAAAAAGCGAAGAGGAGGAAAATAAAATTATTTACTTCAGACGCTTCCATAAAGTGGCTTTCTTTGGCGTAGTTGCTGGTGTTAACAAGTTCTCAAAGACGTCTTGCGAACGAGGACACTCATTCACATCGACATCATGAGAACCAGGAGACTCGTTCTCCTTTGGTTCCCTGAAAAAGAACAGTCCTCTTCAATAAACATCTTAACATAAATGCGCTAAATCAGATATCAAAAGCATTTTCCATTTTAACAACAGATCCCTTCACCAAACATTGCACAAATTAAGCAACATCATGAAAATTAAACAACTCCTCCACAACAAATAAAACACAAGTTTTGCACTCTCACACCACCGCTTCCTCCCCCAGCAAGTGATCATGAGTAAACGATGATTAACTTCCCTGCTAATGTCTGCTGCTCTTCTTCTGCTCCAATCGGCTCTTCTGATCATGTGCTTGTTAAAGTGGACATCTCTCTGACCATTCTCAGAGAGTCTCCTCAGCGTCGACGAGTCTGGCATTTCTCTCAGGCCGACTGGGACGGTCTTCAAGCAGCCATCAATCGTCTGGACTGGTCTCCCATCTCGACTGCCTCTGACATCAACTCATCCTGGGAATTCTTCCAAAGTAAACTGATCTCTCTCTCATGCACAGATTCATCCCATCTCGTCTTAAGTTGTCATACCCTTCCTCCCGTCCATGGAGCACTGAATCTTGTGCTGAGGCAGTTGCCCTGAAACAACTTGCCTTTGCCTCATGTGAGGCAAATCCAACTGAAGGCAATCTCCATTCCTTTCACAGAGCTTGGAACAAGGTTGTGATTATTTATGAAAAATCCTTGTGTTTCATTCATGATAATTGTTTTAATAAATCAAGGGCAACCTTCGTGTTTTGAATTTTGAAAGTATGGTTGTCTAGATTTCAGCTTCCCCAAGTACAATAACCCATGTATGAGTGGTGTTCAAGATATGAGTCCTTAAAACAGTCGAACTGCCAAATTGTGTTTTTTTGGATCCTGATGACAAACTTGACATTCCACTGCACTGTGATGGAGAGAGATCTCATGGAGAACTGTTTACCCAGAGTCCACCATGTAGTTGTCTATCCATATGCGACATTTAAAGCAGCACCATGTCATTTTAAAGCAGACATTTAAAGTCATGGCTTATGAGCAATACATAGTGACTGTGACTGACTT
Organism: Myxine glutinosa; assembly: GCF_964187855.1. Taxonomy (NCBI): domain Eukaryota; kingdom Metazoa; phylum Chordata; class Myxini; order Myxiniformes; family Myxinidae; genus Myxine; species Myxine glutinosa. The sequence continues at coordinate 128,130,464 of NC_136266.1, read as the reverse complement.
ATAAGTGACTTAGCAAGAACAAAATATCAAATTTCAAATTTAGTACTAAATTAAGTGTGGAATCAGAATTCAACAACAACAAAAAAAACCAGAAAAGGTGTTAAAGTCGTAAAAAAATTGAACATTCAGCATTTTAACATAGTTTAAACACACGTTTTAAAATAATTTAACATTTTGTATTTACTTGGTTACCATGGCGATGGTGTGCAATGCTGCAAATCATTGCCATTTATACACCATTTTGTGCAAAAATTCAATTTTTCCCCTCCCAAGCTGAAGCTGATGATACCTCCGAGCTGATGATACCTCCGAGATGATGATACCTCCGAGATGATGATACCTCCGAGCTGATGATACCTCCGAGCTGATGATACCTCCGAGCTGATGATACCTCCGAGCTGATGATACCTCCGAGATGATGATACCTCCGAGATGATGATACCTCCGAGCTGATGATACCTCCGAGCTGATGATACCTCCGAGCTGATGATACCTCCGAGATGATGATACCTCCGAGATTGATGAAGCTAACTCCGAGGGCCTTTCACTCTCTCACTGCAGGCAGATTGGAGGACTTTCTGTCTTCTACCGACTCCTCTCTGGCCTTGCTCCTCCAGCTCTCTCTCTGGGCTCTGTCCCCCAAATATTCCTACAGGTCGCACAAGATCTGCCAGCAACCCTCTTATGGTTAAACTGCGAAAATCGCAGTTTGCGAAAATGGTCAGTTTTTTTTGTTTGTTTTTTTTGTATACAAGATCGAGGCTCGTGAAAGAGCCAACATTAATCACACAAAAAGACAAACCGACTCTCTGGCTTCTGCCCACCTTCTTTCCTGGAAGTCCGAGCAGTGTCCACGTGTTTTTTTTTTTTTTTTTTTTTTTTACCTCTCCCACCCCTCCACCCCCTCCCATGCCTCCTCCTCCCCAAGCCCTCTCCTTCCCACAGATCTCCCGATGTCCCTGCTCTCCATCTTGTTCTCCCACTCCCTTTGTGATATGTTTTTGTTTTTATGTCTTTTTTGTGATCAGTTTTTTGTTTTTTTTGTATACAAGATCGAGGCTCGTGAAAGAGCCAACATTAATCACACAGAAAGACAAACCGACACATAAAACATATAACATGGGGAGCGGTAGACAAGATGGGGAGAGAGGGGGAAGGACACAAACACAACATTTGAGAGCAGGGACCGAGAGACATCGAGAGATCTGTGGGAGGGAGTGAGCTTTGGGTGGGGGGTCATGTGAAGGGGGAGGGGGGGTGGGAGAGGTATAAAACATATGGACACTGCCGGGACTTCCAGGAAAGAAGTTGGAATTTCAAACCAGGTGGATCTGGGGTGAATTAGCGGGGGTAGAAAAGATCAATGTTTTGGATGGGGGAAGATAAGAGATGGTGGTGAACAGCTGTTTTAAACACCTGGAGGGAGGAGTGGGATTGAAGGGAGTGTGGGAGTTTGTTCCAGAGGCGGGAGAAAAGAGGAATGAAAGAGTGAAGGTGAGCAGAGAGCCGAGATTTCGGCAGTTTAACCATCAGAGGGTTGCTGGCAGATCTTGTGCGACCTGTAGGAATATTTGGGGGACAAAGCACAGAGAGAGCTGGGGGAGCAAGGCCACAGAGGAGTCGGTAGAAGAGAGAAAGACCACCTACCTGCCTGCAGTGAGTGAGTGAAAGGCCCTCAGAGATATCTTCATCGCGGGAGATTCCAATGATTCTGAAAGCTTTGGTTTCAACAGCGTGAAGCCGAGCTAGGCGTGAGGCAGGAGCACCGGCCCATAGGGGAGAACAGTATTCCATTGAGCAGCGGATGAAAGCCTTGTATGTGGTGAGGAGCTCAGGTGTGCCTAGGAAGGACTTCGCATGACGGAGGATGCCCAGTCGGCGACTGGCTTTGGAGGCCAGCTTGGAAATGTGGTTTTCCCAAGAAAGATCATGGCAGATAGTGAGACCCAAAAGCTTGAGCGACATAACGTCTTGGAGAGGAATGTTGAGAAATTAGATGTGAGGGTTGTCCAGTCGATCTTTTCGGAGAGACATAGTAAGAGTGTGAGATTTGTCAGGATTGAAAGAAATGTTCCACTTGTTTGACCAGTCTGTGATTTTGTCCAGGTCTTCAGAGAGTGAGGAGGCTGCAGACTGCCGATCTGAGGGAAGAGTAATGGAGCGGCAGAGAGTGGAGTCATCAGCAAAGAGATAGAGAGGATTTTCCAGAGAGTCGGAGAGATCATTGATAAAGACCAGAAAAAGCACAGGGCCCAGAACACTGCCTTGGGGAACTCCAGCCTGAAGAGAAAGGGGAGATGAGAGAAATCCATTCAGGGCCACACGTTGACTACGACCAGAGAGGAAGTCTGCAAACCATGCATGGAGATTTCCATGGATACCATAGGAGGAGAGGAGTTTGGTGAGCAGAGCTGGGTGCCAGACCGTATCGAAGGCACGTGATATGTCAAGGGAGACAGCTCTGATTTCCTGTTTGGAATTGAGGACCTCCATCCATTGTTGAGACAGCAGAAGCAGCATGTCCAGAGTAGAATGACCTGGTCTGAATCCAAATTGATGATCGGAGATCAAGCCATTGGAGAAGAGGAAGGATTTGATATCCGAAGCAATGATGGATTCCATGACTGTGCTGATAATTGGGAGCAGGCTGATTGGTCTGTCGTTGCAAGGATCTGTTTTTGCACCTTTTTTGTGTAAAGTGGTAATGTTTGCTGATTTCCCGGATGCTGGCAGATGACCTTGAGCAAAAGAGAGGGTGAAAAGAACAGAGAGAGGGTGAGATAGAGCGGCAGAGCAGGATTTTAGGACCCGTGGGCTGATGCCGTCTGGTCCAGTTGCAGAATCAGAGTCGAGGTGTGACAAAAACTCCTCCACCTTGTCAGGAGAGAAGGACACAGAGTCCAGGAGCAGTTGGGTTCGGCTGGGTAAGGTGGGAACAGAGAGAGATGGGTTTGGGACACAAGATTTTGAGGCAAACACAGAGTTGAGGCATTCGGCTTTGTCACGTGCAGTGTCAACTGTGTGGCCATTTGAGGTAAGGGAGGGGATGGAGGGGGAACAAACACCAGAAACGGATTTGATCAGACGCCACCAGGATTTGGAGGAAGGAGACAGGTTTGAGAGTTCATTCTTGAGGGTGGAGAAATAGTGCTTCCTGGCACTCCTGAAGGTAGACACACACTTGTTCCGAGCTTGGTGGAAGGAACTGAGATTGCCTTCAGTTGGATTAGCCTTCCAAGAGGCAAAGGCAAGTTGTTTCAGGGCAACTGCCTCACCACAAGATTCTGTGTACCATGGACGGAAGGAAGGGTAAGACAACTGAAGACGAGATGGGATAAATCTGTGCATGAGAGAGAGCAGTTTGCTTTGGAAGAATTCCCAGGAAGAATTGATCTCAGAGGCAGTGGAGATGGGAGACCAATCCAGATGATTGATGGCTGCTTGAAGACCGGCCCCGTCGGCCTGAGTGAAATGCCAGACTCATCGATGCTGAGGAGGCTCTCTGAGAATGGCCAGAGAGATGTCCACTTTAACAAGCACATGATCAGAAGAAACGATTGGAGCAGAAGAAGAGTAGCAGACATTAGCAGGGAAGTTTGTCATAACCAAGTCTCGAAGAGAAGATACTCCATTGGCTGAGATCCGGGTCGGGAAATTGACAGATTGTGTCAATCCCAGTGAGTCACAGAAGTCCTTTGCTGAGGTGCCATGACTGGTGAGAGAGGAACCCACACCCAACCAGCTGGCATGATGACAGTTGAAGTCACCACATATGAGGAAGAGAGAGTTGGGATGAGTGGATAGAAGTTGGTCCATGTTGTCAGACAGTGAAATGTAAATGGAGTCATCACTGTTTGGAGGACGGTACAGAACACATATGAACAAAAGGTGGGAGCGGAGAGGAAGCCGTAGCCAGAGTTACTCCTGGAGGTGCGGTGGAGAGAGTGCAGTGCAAGGAGAGTGAGGAAGAGAGTTTTTGATAAAGATAGCCACCCCACCACCAGGACGAGGCTCACTTCTATCATACCGGAGGAGGGAGTAACCAGGAAGAGATATTAAGGAATCAGAGACATCTTGAAGGAGGAAAGTTTCTAATGTTAGCTCTTACACGAGCCTCGACCTTGTATACCAAAAAAAAAAAACTCTCCCGGCAACTGGAGCAGTTGAACACTGATATTTGGGCTATATATAGCATGTGCACAGATAGCAATGGCAATTCACACAGTACATGTACTGTGTGTATGGGGAAATTGTGTACAGTGCATCACCAAATAATTGTGTACAGTGCATCATCAAATAATTGTGTACAGTGCATCACCAAATTGTGTGCAGTGCATCGCCAAATTGTGTGCAGTGCGTCGCCAAATTGTGTACAGTGTATTCCCAAATTGTGCACAGTGCATCGCCAAATTGTGTGCAGTGCGTCGCCAAATTGTGTGCAGTGCGTCGCCAAATTGTGTGCAGTGCGTCGCCAAATTGTGTACAGTGTATTCCCAAATTGTGTGCAGTGCATCGCCAAATTGTGTGCAGTGCATCGCCAAATTGTGTGCAGTGCGTCGCCAAATTGTGTGCAGTGCATCGCCAAAGTGTGTGCAGTGCGTCGCCAAATTGTGTACAGTGTATTCCCAAATTGTGTGGAGTGCATCGCCAAATTGCGTGCAGTAATGAAACATGGGTCATTGCCAAGTTCTGCTAATGAGGAATAAGACATGTGAATGAAAATGTCTCCATTATGACGTCATAATTCGAAAAGTGCAACACTTCATCCAATCAGGATGAATTTTTATCTCCACCACCAAAGGTGGATGGAGGTTATGTTTTCACCCCTCTCTGTCTGTTTGTGAACTGGATATCTCAAAAAGTTTTGTGAACTGGATATCTCAAAAAGTTGTGAATGGATTCAAACGAAATTTGGCAGAGAGGTCGTATATGTGAGGAGGACGAAATGATTACATTTTGGTGAAGATCTGGATTCGGATCCGGCTAGTCGAATGTTTATAAGTGATACTTCACCATTGAGAGATGGGGCCAAAAACGATACCTAGCAGGATATCTCAAAAAGTTGTGGATGGATTTGGACGAAACTTGGTGGACAGGTTGTATGTGTGAAAAGGATGAATCCAGATCCGGTGTATTAGTGGGATACAAAACATAAACTGTTCGGCCTGGTGGAGGGATGCTCTCTATCAAGTGCCGCTCTCGTTTAATTAATGTGGTGCTCAGCAAGCGCAGAGATGATCGGATAAATTGCCTCATCAACACCTGTTGTGTTGGTTGACAGTATTGGTGGTATAATTCTGATATCATCGGCGCTCTCGCCCTCCTGGCCCGAGTGCTCAACTCTCCCTCACCTTTGGTGGAAAATTTAAAGTGGTGATATTTCCACAACGTTATGTTTTCTGGGACACACTGTACACATGAAAATTATTTTTGGGACAAACAGTAATCATAATTTTGCTTCGTGGACCACACAGTAAAGTTTTTGGGATGTAAAACGCCAAGTGATCAATTTGAGGTTTTCATCACACATATGCATTACTGTACATATTTGCTGTTAGCTGAGGACAGAGGGAAAAGGAGGAGTATCGTGGTCAAGGCAGGGCAGAAGCTTGGTGCCATTGGACCACACCCTTTATAAAGGGAAGAGGAGAAAGATATTCAACACATATTACAAAGGTCTAGAAAGAACGAGTGGACTCCTCCTCTCCCGCGCCTCCGCACCTCCTATGTCCCCTCCTCCCCACTCCACATGACCCCCCCTACTCCCCTCACCACCCCATGCCCCCACACACCTGCATGTGTCCAGGTCTGAAAATTAAAATGGTCTCATATGCAAAAGGTGTCGAGGTGAAAGATCTGAAAATGTCGAAATGGATCGAAACTCGAAGCAGTCAAAATGGTTTCAATGATCTTAAAAGGTCAAAGGCATCTAAAGGGTGCAATGTCAGGTCTCAAGGGTCGGAATTATCGAAAGGGCCTGAAAACGTCTAAAAATGGTGTAGAGGTAAAAGATGTCTCGGAAGTAATGAAAGGTCTGAAAGTTTAAAGGGTAGTAAGGAGATTAAGGGGTCTTAAGGGTTCTTGAGGGTCTAATGGGGTTCCAAGAAGGTCCACAGGGTCGAGAAGTCATCAGCAGTCAATGTCGTCTCAGCCATCTAAAGGGTCTTATGAGTTTTAAATGTCCAAGGTTTCTGAAGGATATTAGATGTCTATGGGTTCTAAATGGCCTTCAGCATCATAAAGGGTCTTTATGGTCTTACATGGTCTTTCTTTATTGGGTCTTCAAGGGTCTTAAGTGTTTCAAGGGGTCTTAAGGGCTCAAATGCGTCTTTATTTAGGTGTATTCAAAGATTCTCGGGGGTCTTACAAGTTCCAAAAGGTATTAGGCTTAGGGGGTCTTCAGGTATATTGGGGTCGAAGAGACAGCAGAAACATCACACATAATTAATTTATTAATGAACAGGATTGAATAATTAAATTGATACATGTGGGAAAATTACGTGCCCAGACTGGGAATCGAACCCAGGTCCTCTGGAAAACTACATCAGTGCTCTGCCATCTGAGACATAATGGGCTCTTTAACATCCACGAACACACCCAGCGCTGGCAGATGGTTCTCTCGCTTCACATTATTTGGTGGGATGGTGCACAAATCGAGGCTTCGCACTTCATGCAAAACACCAAGATGACCATAAATATCTGGCTCCAGATTCCAACCCAGGCGAAACAACTCAGTGCACGCACCTCAAAGCATTCACCCAAAAATTAAACCTCCAATCTACCAGGCAGAAAATAATTAAGGAGGAAAATGTGACCTCGATACAATCGGGTTTGGTTAAATTTCGTTAAAGGAATACCATTTCTGGAGCTTGTACGTTTCATGTCACGACATTCCGAAGGGATATTTTCTTTTACTTACGTAGTGTGTTCATTGGTGCCACAACTCTTCCGCTTCTTATTGCGTCTGGAGCACTTAAGCCTACGTTGAAAAGGATTCCAAAGTCAGTTTCTTGTACATTTGTTCAGGTAGATACATTCAAAAGAAAGTTAAAAAAGCGAAGAGGAGGAAAATAAAATTATTTACTTCAGACGCTTCCATAAAGTGGCTTTCTTTGGCGTAGTTACTGGTGTTAACAAGTTCTCAAAGACGTCTTGCGAACGAGGACACTCATTCACAGCGACATCATGAGAACCAGGAGACTCGTCCTTCTTTGGTTCCCTGAAAAAGAACAGTCCTCTTCAATAAACATCTTAACATAAATGCGCTAAACCAGATATCAAAAGCATTTTCCATTTTAACAACAGATCCCTTCACCAAAAAGCATTCGATAGGGTTCCACACGAAGTGGTGCTATGGACAATGAGGAAGTTAGGAGTGGAGGAATGGTTGATCAGAGCCGTGATGGCAATGTACAAAAGAGCGCGCACAGCTGTAAGGACGAAGGACGGGAACAGTGGTGAGTTGGAGGTGAAGGTGGGAGTGTATCAGGGGTTGGTACTAAGTCCACTACTATTTGTAGCTGTGATGGAGGTGCTGGCTCAGAACGTAAAAGAGGGTTTACCGTGGGAGTTGTTGTATGCAGATGATCTGGTGTTGATTGCAGAAAGTATGGATGGACTGAAGGAGAAGATGAACAAGTGGAAGGAATGTATGGAGACAAAAGGTCTGAAGGTGAATATAGGAAAAACGAAGGTGATGGCAAGTGGGTTGGTGGAAAGAACTGGGAGGTGGCCGTGTGCTGTGTGCAGGAAGGGTGTCGGAGTAAACTCCATTCAATGTACAATGTGCACTGAGTGGGTTCATCAAAAATGTAGTGGTCTGAGAGGGTCATTAACCAGTGTGGCAGCTACATTCAAATGTAAGGTGTGCACAGAGGGAGCTGCAGATGGAGGAAGTGTTGAGTTGGATCTTGGAGACTGCGGGAAGCTGGAAGGTGTGAAAGCATTATGTGACCTCGGAGACATGATGAATGGAGAAGGTGGATCAGACTCGGCGACGGTTGCTCGAGTGAGATGTGCATGGAAGACGTTTTGGGAGCTGAGTGGCGTGCTGATGAGGAAGGGAGTGTCGTTGAAGCTGAAGGGAAAGGTGTGTGCTGCATGTGTGAGAAGTGTTATGATTTATGGGAGCAAGACAAGGGTAATGAACGTGGAGCAGCAACGAAGGGTTGAAATGCGAATGGTTCGGTGGATGTGTGGAGTATCGTTGAGAGAGAGGAAGACAAATGATGAATTGCAGAAGATGATGGGAATACAGCCTGTGATGGATGCTGTGAAGAGAAACAGGTAGAGATGATTTGGTCATTTGTTGAGGAAGGATGAAAGTGACTTGGTGAGAAGAGTGATGGAAATGATTGGAGAAGAAAGTAGAGGATGGGGAAGACTGAGAAAGACTTGGTTGAAGGTGGTGGAAGAAGAAATGCGGGCAAGAGGGTTAACAAGGGGAGATGCAGAAAATATGTCAAAATGGAGAAGATTGTAATGGGGTCCGCAAGTTTAACCCCCCGCTCTAGCAGGGAAAATGGCCTTAAAATGCCTGTTGTGTGTGTGTGTGTGTGTGTGTGTGTGTGTGTGTGTGTGTGTGTGTGTGTGTGTGTGTGTGTCTGTGTCCCTTCACCAAACATTACATATATTAAGCAACATCATGAAAATTAAACAACTCTACAACAACAAAAAACCCACAAGTTTTGCACTCTCACACCACCGCTTCCTTCCCCAGCAAGTGATCATTAGTAAACTCGGGAGTTCATAGAACACCTCGCATGGTGTTGGCTTCACGGTTAAGGTGGCTGGCTTAAGGGTCCTGAGCTCAAGCCTCTGTCGTTCCATTGAATTAACGCCAGGTGGGTTGATTCAGCCTGTCATTCTTCTGAGGTCGGCAAAATGAGTACCAGCTAGCTGATAAGTGAGCATTACTTGAGCGGCACAGTCACAGTCATACCCACAGAAAATGATGCAGCCAAGCAGACACAAGCTGCGTGCAAAAAAGAAAAGAAAAGAAAAAAAACACCATATTCCTCTGCATAGTCCTGAGAAATAGACAATGGGAAGGGTCTTTTCAAATCTTGCTTTGCCTTTCGAAGCAGGATCTGTATTTTCTACGAGCTGGAATTTTGTCTGAATCTCGATATTTCCCGAAGCTGAGAGCATGAGCTCATCAAATTTGATTGGTCGAGATGGCGTAATATTTTGTCCAAATCCTGCTTAAACTGGAGGTTTTGGTATATGTCAAAAAGGCGATTTGTGTTCTGCAGCTTTAAGTATATAATTCAATTGAAATAAAATATTTTTTCAGGTCTTCATCGTTCTTCGGGGTCTTAAGGTACATGGGGGTCTTAGAGACAGTAGTGACAATGTACATAATTAATGGACATAGTCACTGTTACCACGTGGTACATTACGGACATTGTCGTACTGGACGTGCTTACATTTAAATAGTACGTAATTAATAGATATACTCACGATCCAATGAAACGTAATTAACCACCCCACAGACGTCACTCCACAGTTGATAAATAAATAACTTTTGAGAGATCACGAACAAGGTCATGGCAGACGGAGGAGAAGGTAAAAAATTCCAGTATTTACCACACGGAGAATATAAAAATTCCAGTATTTACCACATGGAGAATATAAAAATTACCGACATTTACCACACGGAGAATATAAAAATTACCGATATTTACCACACGGAGAATATAAAAATTACCGACATTTACCACACGGAGAATATAAAAATTACCGATATTTACCACACGGAGAATATAAAAATTACCGGTATTTACCACACGGAGAATATAAAAATTACCGATATTTACCACACGGAGAATGTATAATTTGATAGAAAACAAACCACTCGGCTGCACGAGGAAGAAGAGTAAAACAACCTTTTCGGGCTGCAGTCGACATGAAAAGACAGAATTCACTTTATGATGTGAAAAACCCGTGAAAGTACCTTCGCTGTGTTTTCTTCTTCAACAAACGCATCTTGGAACGTCAATAAACACGTCTCGAACTCAATAAAGAAGTTTAACGAAAAATCTTCAATGAAAACCCGGGAGTTGAAGAACGCACGTCTTCACCGCGAGACATCCACATCGAAATGATTGTTTGCGAACAATACCCGATCTGTGTGACGTAACATTCCATGTGTGACGTAGGCGTCCGTTGGACTTCAACAACGAGGAGTTCAAGCACAATTAGAATCTTCGATTCTGAGTCTTCATTTATCGTTATTTATTTATTTTGAAATCGGAAGTGGCCGTTTGCTGAGAGAAACAGGTTGAAAGTTAAACTTGTATTGGAGGGGTGGGCCGGCAAAGTGACGTACCGTGGGCATGTAAAGTGACGTAGGCATGTATTTATTTTGAAATAAATAACGAACGGACATCGTAGTACAGTGCACTGTACAGTGCATCGCTATATTTTGAAATAAGTAAATCGTTATTTATTATGAGAAAGAAGAACCGAATGTATTTTAGTGGTGGGATGGGCCGGTGACAGCGGAATGATTTGACCTCATTCGATTTCGATCATAATAACACATAGTATTGTCTATTTCAAACAACTTTCTTGAATTTTTACATTGTAATTGTTTTTATAGGAGGTGTTATTTCCTCGTAAGAACACTCCCTACCCCCATCAATCCCCCACAATGCTCATGTGACGTCATCACACTTACGAGTAGCCATGGGTTTTTTTGGTTTTTTGTTTTACTCATTTGAGGATCGTGGAAGAGGGAATGAGCAGCCTGAATGAGGGAAGGAGAGGATGCATGGGTAAAGTGACGTAGGCATGCACGATCAGTATTGCGCATGCGCGGACTGGCTGTTTCAGCATCTCATCCATCTCGGACTGATGTTGCCTGTTCATCCAAAATTGTGATCATTAAAATCTGATGTTATAACAAAGGCTGAATGTCTTTTGGTGGGATATTCGCTCCTAAGGTAGGAGAAGCATTTACTTTTACAGGTGTGGTAGCAGCGTCTTCAAACTCATCACCGCCTGGCTCAGCAATCGACGATGAACAAAGATGACACAGAGAGAGAGAGAGAGAAAGAGAAAGAGAAAGAGAAAGAGAAAGAGAAAGAGAAAGAGAAAGAGAAAGAGAAAGAGAAAGAGAAAGAGAAAGAGAAAGAGAGAGAGAGAGAGAGAGAGAGAGAGAGAGAGAGAGAGAGAGAGAGAGAGAGAGAGAGAGAGAGAGAGAGAGAGAGAGAGAGAGATCGTCCCGACTGCCATGGGACGCAATGCACAACAGAAGGTGCTGCACATGGACTTCATGCTTCATCAAATCGCTAGTTATTGTCCCATCATCTCCAGAAACTCCAATGTCAAGGAGTTTAACTTCTCTACCGTAATTAGTGAGGAATCTGCGATGTATTGAAAACGAGGCTGGTTGTGATTATTTATGAAAAATCCTTGTGTTTCAGTCATGATAATTATTTTAATAAATCAAGGGCAACCTTCGTGTTTTGAATTTTGAAAGTATGGTTGTCTAGACTTCAGCTTCCCCAAGTACAATAACCCATGTATGAGTGGTGTTGAAGATATGAGTCCTTAAAACAGTGGAACTGCCAAATTGTGTTTTTTTGGATCCTGATGACAAACTTGACATTCCACTGCACTGTGACGGAGAGAGATCTCATGGAGAACTGTTTACCCAGAGTCCACCATGTAGTTGTCTATCCATATGCGACATTTAAAGCAGCACCATGTCATTTTAAAGCAGACATTAAAGTCATGGCTTATGAGCAATACATAGTGACTGTGACTGACTTATAAGTGACTTAGCAATAACAAAATATCAAATTTCAAATTTAGTACTAAATTAAGTGTGGAATCAGAATTCAACAAAACAAAACAGAGAAAATATGTTAAAGTCGTAAAAAAATTGAACATTCAGCTTTTTAACATAGTTTAAACACACGTTTTAAAATAATTAACATTTTGTATTTACTTGGTTACCATGGCGATGGTGTGCAATGCTGCAAATCATTGCCATTTATACACCATTTTGTGCAATAAGTTCAATTTTTCCCCTCCCAAGCTGAAGCTGATGATACCTCCGAGCTGATGATACCTCCGAGCTGATGATACCTCCGAGCTGATGATACCTCCGAGATGATGATACCTCCGAGATGATGATACCTCCGAGATTGATGAAGCTAACTCCGAGGGCCTTTCACTCTCTCACTGCAGGCAGATTGGAGGACTTTCTGTCTTCTACCGACTCCTCTCCGGCCTTGCTCCCCCAGCTCTCTCTGTGCTCTGTCCCCCAAATATTCCTACAGGTCGCACAAGATCTGCCAGCAACCCTCTTATGGTTTAACTGCGAAAATCAAGACTCTCTGCTCACCTTCACTCTTTCCTTCCTCTTTACTCCCGCCATCTCTTATGCAAAACCTTGATCTTTTCTACCCCCATTAATTCAACCCAGATCCACTTTTTTGAAATACCGACTTCTTTCCTGGAAGTCCGAGCAGTGTACACGGTTTTTTTTGTTTTTTTTTTACCTCTCCCACCCCCAACACCCCCCCCCCCCCATGCCTCCTCCTCCACAAGCCCTCTCCTTCCCACAGATCTCCCGATGTCCCTGCTCTCCATCTTGTTCTCCCGCTCCCTTTATGATATGTTTTACGTTTTATGTGTCAGTTTGTCTTTTTTGTGATCAATGTTAGCTCTTACACGAGCCTCCACCTTGTACACAAAAAAAAAAAAAAACTCTCCCGGCAACTGAAGCAGTTGAACACTGATATTTGGGCTATATATAGCATGTGCACAGATAGCAACGACAATGCACACAGTACATGTACTGTGTGTATGGGGAAATTGTGTACAGTGCATCACCAAATAATTGTGTACAGTGCAACAACAACAACAAGAACGGGCATTTAAAGGCCATTTTCCCTGCAGGAGCGGGGGTTAGTCTTGCGGTCCCCATGACAATGTTCTCCATTTTGCCCTATTTTCTGCATCTCCCCTTGCTAACACCCTTGCCCGCATTTCTTCTTCGACCATCTTTAGCCAAGTCTTTCTCGGTCTTCCCCGTCCTCCACTTCCTTCTACGTTCATTTCCATCACTCTTCTCAACCAGTCACTTTCATCCATCCTCAACACATGACCAAACCATCTCAACCTGTTTCTCTTCACAGCATCCATCACAGGCTCTATTCCCATCGTCTTTCGCAATTCATCATTTGTCTTCCTCTCTCTCAACGATACTGCACACATCCACTGAACCATTCGCATTTCCACCCTTTCCAGCCTTCGTTGCTGCTGTACGTCCATTACCCATGTCTCACTCCCATAAATCATAACACTTCTCACACATGCAGCATACACCTTTCCCTTCAGCTTCAACGACACTCCCCTCCTCATCAGCACGCCACTCAGTTCCCGAAACTTCTTCCATGCAAATCTCACTCGAGCTTCCGTTGCCGAGTCTGATCCACCTTCTCCATTCAGCATGTCTCCTCGGTAACAAAATGTTTTCACACCTTCCAGCTTCACGCCATCTCCAAGACCCAACTCAATATTTCCTCCATCTGCAGCTCCCTCTGTGCACACCTTCCACTTGAATGTAGCTGCCACACTAGTTAATGACCCTCTCAAACCACTACATTTTTGATTAACCCACTCTGCGCACATTGTACATTGAATGGAATTCACTCCGTCACCCTTCCTGCACACAGCACACGGCCACTTCCCAGTTCTTTCCACCTCACAACATGCTTTACCACTTGTCATCACCTTCTTTTTTCCGATATTCACCTTCACACCTTTTGTCTCCATACATTCCTTCTACTTGTTCATCTTCTCCTTCAGTCCATTCATACTTTCTGCAATCAACACCAGATCATCTGCATACAACAACTCCCACGGTAAACCCTCCTTTACGTTCTGAGACAGCACCTCCATCACAGCTACAAATATTAGTGGACTTAGTACCGACCCCTGATGCACTCCCACCTTCACCTCAAACTCACCATTGTTCCCGTCCTTCATCCTTACAGCTGTGCGTGCTCTTTTGTACATTGCCATCACTACTCTGATCAACCATTCCTCCACTCCTAGCTTCCTCAATGCCCATGTCACTACTTCACGTGGAACCCTATCGAATGCTTTCTCCAGATCAACAAACCCAAGAAACAACTTCTTCCTCTTCTCCATATACTTCTCCTGCAACTGCCTCACAATAAAAAGCGCGTCTGTTGTTCCTCTTCCTGGCATAAATCCAAACTGCATTTCGTCAATCTTCACTTTCTTCCTTATCCTCCTCTCCAACACCCTTTCCAATACCTTCATTCCATGCTCCAATAACTTTATCGCTCGATACAAGCCACAGTCCAGAGGGTCACCTTTCCTCTTGTATGGAGGGACGAGGGTACTCAGTTCCAAATCCACTGGAATGCGGCCTTCTTTCACCACCAGATTGCAGATCTCTGTCATTCTCTTCACACCCCAATTTCCCGCTGCCTTCAACATACCTCCCACAACTCCCGTCGGCCCTCTCGCTTTTCTACTCTTCATTGCTTTTATCGCTTCCTCAACTTCCTTCTCAGTTATCTTCTCTGCTGGTCCTAAAACTGTGTTACTCTCTATGTTGCCACCCCATTCATTCTCTGCATTCAACAGTACTTCCGTATATCTCTTCCATCTTCCTTTAATTCCATCTGGGTCCACAACGATTTGTCCCACTTCATCCTTCAAGCAACTCACCCCCATCACATCACACGTCTCTTTCGCTATCTGCTTTGCAATGCTGAATACCGCTCTCTGACCCTCTTCCAAATCCAAGCGTTCTCCAAACATTTTCCTACAAGCCTCCTGTGCCTTTGCTACCTCTTTCTTTGCAACCTTCTTGGCTGCCTTGTAACTTTCATGCTCTGCCTTTTCTGCCCCCATACCCTTCGCCTTCTGCCACTCCTTGAACTTCTTCCTCTTCTCGTCAATCTTCTTTCCAACTTCATCATCCCACCACCATGTTTCCGAGTGCCTCGGTGGTCCTTTTGTCCATCCACATACCTCACCAACGGCTCCCAACAGACTATCTTTCATTGACATCCAACCACTTTCAAGCTCAACCACATCATCCTCTACCATACTCAGCCTCTCTTTGAATGCCTCCCTCACTGTCACCTCTTTCAACCTCCACACCTTCATTCTCGGTTGGTACTTCACCCGCCGAGCTCTCCTCGCACCTTTCACCCTTATGTGGCAGATAACCAAGTGGTGCTGTGAAACAGCCTCCTCCCCCGGGATCATCTTTGTGTCCGGTAGGTGCCTCCTATCTCGCCTACGCACCAGCAGGTAGTCAACGGTTGTCGTTGACCCACCTGACGTGTATGTAACAAGCTTATTATCCTCTTTCTATAACTGAGTATTACAAATCAACAAATCAGCTCCATCAGCAAACTCCAAAATCTTTTCACCTTCTCCATTTCTCACATCATATCCGTAACCCCCATGAACTCCCTCAAAACCGTCCATACTCCTTCCCACATGTCCATTTCGGTTTCCTCCTCCCACAACAACTTCCTCATCTTTCACGTTTTCCATCAGCTTCTCTATAGCACACCAGAACTCGTCCTTCTCTTCATCGCTCCGACCAACCTGCGGAGCATATCCCGAGATGATGTTCACCAAGAGCTTTCCAATCATCATTTTCACCATCATCAACCTTTCACTCACTCTAGTCATACTCACCACACTGTCTACAAACTCCTCAGAAAACAGGACACCAACACCATTCACGACCTCCGGGCACCCTTGCCACACAAACTTGTATTTCTGTCCCTGCCTACCCTTCACCATTCTCACACCACTTTCCTTCCATCTCGTCTCCTGCACACAACATATGTCCACTCTTCTTCTGACCAATACTTCCACCACTTCTCCTGATCTGCCTGTCATTGTCCCTACATTCCATGTCCCAAACCTCAGAAACCGATCTCCACGTCGGGCATCAGACGTTTCGTCGTCATAAATGGAATGATTTCCACCGTTGCTTCGATCGGGTTCCCCACCTTGAGTTTTGACGAGAGGGAGTGGGGTCCCCCACGGGGTACTTCGGGCTGTACCCTGCCCATATGTAGTTGTAATTGTCATGGTTCTCTTTTTGAGGCAATGTTTTTATGGCCGGATGCCCTTCCTGACGCCAACCCCTTTAGTCGCCTCTTACGACACGCAGGGATACCGTGTACCTATTCTAAACCGGGGTACACACCGGTAATTGTGTACAGTGCATCACCAAATAATTGTGTACAGTGCATCACCAAATAATTGTGTACAGTGCATTACCAAATTGTGTGCAGTGCGTCGCCAAATTGTGTGCAGTGCATCGCCAAATTGTGTGCAGTGCTCGCAAAATTATGTGCAGTGCATCACAAAATTGTGTACAGTGTATTGCCATATTGTGTGCAGTGCATCACCATATTGTGTGCAGTGCGTCGTCAAATTGTGTGCAGTGTATTCCCAAATTATCCGATGCTCCCCCTTCCTCCTCATTAACGGTATGGACCTCAAACATCCGGGGCCTTCGCTCAAACTTGACTGATCTCTCCATACAGGTTGCTTCTGACAAACCAGATGTGATCTGCTTAACAGAAACTTTCCTCCTTCATGATGTCTCTGATTCCTTGGTATCTCTCCCAGGTTACTCCCTCCTCCGGTGTGATAGACCTGAGCCTCGTCCTGGGGGGGGGGGGGGGGGGGGGGTTGCTATCTTTATAAAAAACTCTCTTCCTCACTCGCCCTCCACTGCCCTCTCTCCACCTCACCCCCAGGAATACCTTTGGCTACGGCTTCCCCTTCGCTCCCACCTTTTGTTCATATGTGTGTTGTACCGTCCACCAAACAGTGATGACTCCATCTACATCTCGCTGTCTGATAATATGGACCAACTTCTATCTACCCATACCAACTCTCTCTTCCTCATATGTGGTGATTTCAATTGTCACCATGCCAGTTGGCTGGGTGTGGGTACCTCTCTCACCAGCCATGGCACCTCAGCAAAGGACTTCTGCGACTCACTGGGATTGACACAATCTGTCAATTTCCCGACCCGGATCTCAGTCAACGGAGCATCTTCTCTTCTGGACTTGGTTATGACTAACGTCCCTGCAAATATCTGCTGCTCTTCTTCTGCTCCAATCGGCTCATCTGATCATGTGCTTGTTAAAGTGGACATCTCTCTGACCATTCTCAGAGAGCCTCCTCAGCGTCGATGAGTCTGGCATTTCACTCAGGCCACTGGCACGGTCTTCAAGCAGCCATCAATCATCTGGACTGGTCTCCCATCTCTACCGCCTCTGACATCAACTCATCCTGGGAATTCTTCCAAAGTAAATTGCTCTCTCTCATGCACAGATTTATCCCATCTCGTCTTCAGTTGTCATACCCTTCCTCCCGTCCATGGTACACGGAATCTTGTGTTGAGGCTATTGCCCAGAAACAACTTGCTTTCGTCTCCTGGAAAGCAAATCCAACGGAAGGAAATCTCATTTCCTTTCACAAAGCCCGAAACAAGTGTGTGTCCACCCTCAGGAGAGCCAGGAAACAATATCTCTCCGTTCTCAAGACCGAACTCTCTTATCTGTCTCCCTCTTCCAAATCCTGGTGGCATCTGGTCAAATCTGTTTCTGGTGTTTGTTCCCCCTCCATCCCCTCCCTCACCTCAAACGGCCACACGGCTGACTCCGCACGTGAAAAAGCTGAATGCATCAACTCTGTGTTTGCCTCTAAATCTTGTGCCCCAAACCCATCCCTCTCTGTACCCACCGTACCCAGTCGTACCCAGCTGCTCCTGGAGTCTGTGTCCTTTCCTCCTGACAAGGTGGAAAAGTTTCTGTCAACCCTCGACTCTGATTCTGCAACTGGACCTGACGGCATCAGCCAACGGAGTTCCTAAAATCTGATTCAGTCGGTCCTAAAATCTTGTTCTTCTGCTCTTTTACTCCCTCTCCCTGTTCTCTTCACCCTCTCTTTTGCTCAAGGTCATCTGCCATCTGGTGGGAAATCTGCCAACATCACCGCTTTGAACAAAAAAGGTGCAAAAACAGATCCCAGCAACTACAGACCAATCAGCCTTCTCCCAATTATCAGCAAACTCATGTAATCCATCATTGCTTCAGATATGAAATCTTTCCTCTTCTCCAATGGCTTGATCTCTGATCATCAATTTGGTTTCAGACCTGGTCACTTTACTCTGGACATGCTGCTTCTGCTTTCTCAACAATGGATGGAGGTCCTCAATACCAAACAGGAAATTAGAGCTGTCTCCCTTGACATATCACATGCCTTCGATACGGTCTGGCACCCCGCTCTGCTCACCAAACTCTCCTCTTTTGGTATCCATGGAAATCTCCACGCATGGCTGGCGGCCTTCCTCTCTCGTCGTAGTCAACGTGTGGCCCTGAATGGGTTTCTCTCATCTCCTCCTCCTATTCAGGCTGGAGTTCCCCAAGGCAGTGTTCTGGGCCCTGTGCTTTTTCTGGTCTTCATCAATGATCTCTCTGACTCTCTTGAAAATCCTCTCTATCTCTTTGCTGATGACTCTACTCTCTGTCGCTCCATTCTTCATCCCTCAGATTGGCAGTCTGCAGCCTCATCACTCTCTGCAGACCTGGAGAAAATCACAGACTGGGCAAACAAGTGGAACATGTCTTTCAATCCTGACAAATCCCACACTCTTACGATGTCTTTCCGAAAAGACCGACTGGACAACCCTCCCATCCACTTTCTGAATAATCCTCTCCAAGAAGTTCTGTCACTCAAGCTTTTGGGTCTCACTATCTGCCATGATCTTTCCTGGGAAAACCACATTTCAAATCTGGCCTCCAAAGCCAGTCGCCGACTGGGCATCCTCCGTTGTGCGAAGTCCTTCCTTGGCACACCTGAGCTCCTCACCACATACAAGGCTTTCATCCGCAGCTCAATGGAATACTGCTCTCCCCTCTGGGCTGCCTGCCTCACACCTAGCTCGTCTTCACGCTGTTGAAACCAAAGCATTCAGAATCATTGGAATCTCCCGCGATGAAGCAAACTCCAAGGGCCTCTCACTCACTCACCGCAGGCAGGTTGGTGGTCTTTCCGTCTTCTACCGACTCCTCTCTGGCCTTGCCCCCCCAGCTCTCTCTGGGCTCTGTCCCGCAAATATTCCTACAGGTCGCACAAGATCTGCCTGTAACCCTCTTATGGTTAAACTGCCAAAATCAAGACTGTCTGCTCACCTTCACTCCTTCATTCCTCTTTTCTCCCGCCTCTGGAACAAACTCCCTCACTCTCTTCAATCCCACTCCACCCTCCAGGTCTTTAAAACAGCTGTTCACCACCATCTCTTATCTTCCCCCATCCACAACCTTGATCTTTTCTATCCCTGCTAATTTCACCCCAATTCCACTTTTTTGAAATGCCAACTTCTGTCTTGGAAGTCCTTGGTGTCCTTGTGTTTTATACTTCTCCCACCCCCCCCCCCCTTCCCACGCCTCCTCCCCCCAAGCCCTCTCCCTCCCACACATCTGCCTGCTCTTAAATGTTGTGTGCTCTCAAGTATTTGTGTGCTTCCCCTTCTCTTGTCTTCCGCTCCCTCTTTTTTATTTTATTTTGTTTGTCTGGTTGATTTGTTTGTGAAATAAATGTCAGCTCTTTCACGAGCCTCGATTCAGTATACAAAAAAAAAAAAAAAAAAAAAAATTGAAATAAAGTATTTTTTCAGGTCTTCATAGTTCTTCGGGGTCTTAAGGTACATGGGGGTCTTAGAGACAGTAGTTACATAGTACATAATTAATGGACATAGTCACTTACCACGTGGTACATTACGGACATTGTAGTACGTACTGGACGTGCTTACATTTAAATAGTACGTAATTAATATATATACTCACGATCCAATGAAACGTAATTAACCACCCCACAGATGTCACCCCACAGTTGATAAATAAATACCTTTTGAGAAATCACGAACGAGGTCATGGCAGACGGAGAAGGAGAAGGTAAAAAATTCCAGTATTTACCACACGGAGAAGGTAAAAAATTACGATATTTACCACACGGAGAATATAAAAATTACCGGTATTTACCACACGGAGAATATAAAAATTATCGATATTTACCACACGGAGAATGTATAATTTGATAGAAAACAAACCACTCGGCTGCACGAGGAAGAAGAGTAAAACACCCTTTTTCGGGCTGCAGTCGACATGAAAAGACAGAATTCACTTAATGGTGTGAAAAACCCGTGAAAGTACCTTCGCTGTGTTTTCTTCTTCAAAAAACGCATCTTGGAAAGTCAATAAACACGTCTCGAACTCGATAAAGAAGTTTAACGAAAAATCTTCAATGAAAACCCGGGGGTTGAAGAACGCACGTCTTCACCGCAAGACATCCACATCGAAATGATTGTTTGCAAACAATACCCGATCTGTGTGACGTAACATTCCATGTGTGACGTTGGCGTCCCTTGGACTTCAACAACGAGGAGTTCAAGCACAATTAGAATCTTCGAATCTGAGTCTTCATTATCGTTATTTATTATGAGAAAGAAGAACCGAATGTATTTTAGTGGTGGGATGGGCCGGTGACAGCGGAATGATTTGACCTCCTCATTCGATTTCGATCATAATAACACATAGTATTGTCTATTTCAAACAATTTTCTTGCATTTTTACATTGTAATTGTTTTAATAGGAGGTGTTATTTCCTCGGAAGAACACTCCCTACCCCCATCACTCCCCCACAATTCTCATGTGACGTCATCACACTTACGAGTAGCCATGGGTTTTTTGGGTTTTTTTTTTTACTCATTTGAGGATCGTGGAAGAGGGAATTAGCAGACTGAATGAGGGAAGGAGAGGATGCATGGTTAAAGTGACGTAGGCATCCACGATCAGTATTGCGCATGCGCGGACTGGCTGTTTCAGCGTCTCATCCATCTCGGACTGATGTTGCCTGTTTATTCAAAATTGTGATCATTAAAATCTGATGTTATAACAAAGGCTGAATGTGTTTTGGTGGGATATTCGCTCCTAAGGTAGGAGAAGCGTTTACTTTTGAAGGTGTGGTGGCAAGTTTGCAAGGTCGCTTACAGTTTGGACACAGCCAAATTCAAGCTTGAGCCTTGCTGACACCAACGAACAAAAAAACACCATAATACTGCATTCCTGCATGGGTCTGCCACCCAGCTTCGCCTTCCGCGACAGGTATACGGCCAGTTTAGCGGTAGCGGTTAGGAACCCGAATACAATAGATGTGGTTCCCTTTTTGGGAGGAAAGCCAAAGATGTAAGCTTTCAAAGAAAAGGTAACCTGCAATCTATGGGAAATAAAATTTAACCAATGAAACAAAGGAGAAAGTCTTTCACAATTAATGAAAGCATGAAACAAATCTTCCCTCACCGGACAAAAGGGGCAACAGCCGGAAATGGGGGGAAAAAAGTGAATGACAGCATTGGAAGGAACAATCCAGTGGGCCAAACGCCACTGAAGGTCACCTGTTCTTTTAGAAATAAGTCCAGCATACATTGTATCCCATAAAGGCTCAGAGGGGGGACCGGGAGGCAAGAGTCCTTTCCACCGGGTAACCCCAGCTAGAGGTGGGTCCCCAAGAAGAAGTTTCACACAAGACCTATAAATACTCTTGCTGCTCATAGCATGGAAGGGGGGTGACCCTGCGCTCATGGCGGGCAACTCGTTTGGGGTAAAAGCGACACCTAATTTTGGGACTGTGGGCTCAACCTCTGCGTCCTGCGTCCAATGTAGGCCTAGCTGGTGGCCCCTTCGGATCACCGCGCTTAGTATGTTCCCGATTTGCCTCCTGGACCGAACACCTGTTAGGTCCACCAGCTCGTTCGCAGGCTTCCATCCCTGTCCAGAGTCGTGCCGGAGATGACACACTTTCAGGATGTTGGCCACTATAAAATTCTGGCAGAAGTCACGACTCCTCGGGATATCGGGGAAAAGTGGGTTGAAAAATAAAGGCTCGTGTGCATACATGTTAGTGCCATATGAGTCTGTTTGGCGACTTATCGAAACGCCCTGCCAGGCATTCAAGAGGCTCTGATAAAAGACTGGGAGCAGAGATGTATCGACGTGTTGAAGGTTGTTCAGGAAAAGCTCCTGTCCGTATCCGAGCCTCCCAGCTCGTTGAAGAATGGAGCAGGCTAAGGGCTTTCCTGGTAGGTGTTCTGCATAAAGCAAGCGTTGGATGGAGCGGAGCCGGAAGGCCAACAGGCGGCATTTCACATCGACTAGGCCATGACCACCCTCAGCCGAGGGACAACATATGGCGCTGGGTCGAAGCCAGTGGTAGCCTCCCCCAAAAAAATCCACCAGTTTCCTCTGGATAGCTTGGAGCAAAACCTCCGGTGGTTGCAGGCAGATGAACCGGTGCCACAAAAGGGTAGTGACGAGGTTGTTGACAACTAGCGCGCGACCCTTATAGGAAAGGTGGGGTAGAGCTCTTTTCCATCGGCTCAAACGCTCGTCTACCTGGTCAATGATCCTGTCCCAATTGTTCTGGGCATACTGAGGAGGACCGAGGAAGACGCCCAAATACTTGATGCCATCGTTTGCCCACACTAGCTCTGCAGGAAGGGGAGGTGGTGGTAATAACGGTGGCATAGGTAAGTCATTTTTTGGAAAGGGGATCCACAGAGCCTTGCTTTTCCCCCAATTACACCTTAATGATGAGGCAAGGTTGAAGTCCGACAAACACTTTGCCATGGCGTCACTGTCGCATTTTCTTTTTATAATGACACAAAGGTCGTCGGCATAAGCTGACAGGGTCAAAGGTGGGTGTCCTGGAGAAAGGACAAGTCCAGGGATATCCTTTCTGAGGGCGATTAAAAGGGGCTCCAAGGCGAGGGCAAATAATAGACCTGAAAGTGGACAACCTTGCCTTACCCCTCTCTGAACCTTTATGGGTGGGCAAAATTCGTTGTTAACTTTGATCAAGCTGGAGATGTTTGCATATAACAAAGCTATGTAGGCTCTAAAATGAGTGCCAAGCCCGCAAGCTTGTAACACATGACACAAAAACTCATGATCAATGCTATCAAAGGCCTTTGCAAGGTCAAGAAACACCAATCCAAAATCCTCTTTGACACATTTACCAGTTAACAAATCTCTGACTAGGAATATGTTGTCATAGATGGATCTGCCAGGGATGCCGCAACTTTGATCAGGTGACACCAGGTCCCCAATAACTGTCTTCAACCAGTTCGCAAGTGTCAGGGAATAAATATTCATATTGACAATATTGCGAGAATATATCTCAATGTAATCTTGTTTAAAGTGGAATATGTTTTACTTTACAAAGTAAAAGGAATATGTTTTACTTTACAAGATGAGCCAAGAGCATAGAACTAGAGCTAACAGGTGATCGAGAGAGTTAATTTCAGACAAAATGTGTAACGCTCTTGGACCGCCACCTGTCTATCAAAAATAGCCTACGTTCAGTTCACTGCACACAGGCTGCAAATTCTTCCTCAGCAGGTCAGAGCATTTGACCTCTTGAACAGAAATAAGTACTAGCTGGCCAAGAGAGAGCCAAATAAGGTTTTGGATAAGGGAACCAGAGACACCCTGCATGCTCCGCAACATCAAAGGAGTTTGGGGCTTTAAAACCAGGAGAAAGTTGCGATTGGGGAGCAGAGAGAACTGGGAGAGTGACGGAGAAGCAGTGGACTGGGAGAGTGACTGAACGACTTGAAGACCAGTTGACCTGATCAACCAACTGGAGACTGGTCAACAACTGAACGAGGTTCAACAAAAGACCTACAGAAGGAGCTACAGCCACGACCGACGGAACAACGTCATTAATATCTAATTCGTACATTTAGTGAAATACAGCAAAACTCTCAAAAGTGAATAAAACATTGATTTTGCTATAACGAGTTTCTGGAAGTTTCTGAAGTAGAAAAGCAGTTAATTTATTATTCTACAAATTGGTGGTCCGTAAGGGAGTCAACTCCACAGAACAAGGTAAGCTTTTGTTTGTTATCTGTGTAGTCTGATGTTAATCTGCGATAATTGTTCAGTGTTTGAGTTTTGTGTATTTTTGTTGATATGTGGAAGGTGGAAAAAGCCACGAGGCACACCTCCTCGAGGGAGGACCGCTTGGTCCCTTCGGGTCTTAAAGGTGTGAAAAGATGTCAGAAGTCATGAGGATTAAAAATATTTTTTTTTAAATAATAATAATAAAAAAATTTTTTGTTTTTTTTCTGTAATTTGAATTTTTTTTCGGTACATTCTACGAGTGCAAAGAGCCACTAACGAATCCCGGGACGTTAGCGAAAAAGGTGCTGCATTCGTCCAGTCATGAAAATATTTTGTGTATGAATATGCTTTTTGTGTATTCATTTGATTTCATACGTGATTCCAGTTTAATGGTCTGCGTCACATATCTGCCCGTTCCTTTTGTATGATGATTCAAATATTGTTGGGTTCCTACGGTTGAGACTTATATAATATTTTTCCTGTGGTGAGCCTCTTCTTTGATGTGGTCACGAGGGACGAGTCGATATGCTCTCGCACAAGTTGAACAGCGATTTTTTAAACGATTATCTGAGGATTTTTAAATAACTAGCGATTTTTGTAAAAAAAACAAAAAAAACTGCATTTTATACAGTATACAGTGCTAAGGGAAAATCGGCTGGCTTCGATTTTCAAACATAAATTCCCATTGTGCTACAAAAGTGAGTTTAGCATTGTCATAAAGGTTTTCCGTGTCATCTCCAAGTAAGATTTGCACACACTGATGCCGGTAATTGTATCCTGCCACTGGAATGCGTGCAGGCAGGTTGCCCATGGCAACGCTTGGTGTTGCGTCTTGGTCCCCGTCCACTTCTTACATATGGGATCAGAAACGATTTTTTAAAATGTAACCTCTTTCACCTTCTCCTGCCCTACACCCCCCAGCCAAACACATTTGGGAGACAATTGTAATTACATATGTAAGTTACAGATGAGTATTGGGGAGGTCATACAGGAATTTATTGAAATAAGATACTATGCCATGTGGCAAGGCAATTAACTGGACCCAAACACAAAATTGTACCTGTTTGATGAAACAAAACTTAGATCTGTATATATATGGGTGAATTTACAGGTAAATGGATTTGGTGACCCTTTCAAGTGGTGAAGTAACATCACGTCCTCTTCCCCCCCCCCCTTCCATTTCCTGTCCCCTCTACCCCAATCCTAACCCCCATCCTGCCATCATCCTCCCCACCAAGTCAGGTTATATTACAGATTGTGAGGCATGTATAGAAGTGTGTTGTTGAATAGGATTGTTGATCGTATGGGATTGGATGGGATTGTGGATCCCATATCCCATTGGATCCCATATTGATTTAGCATATCACCTCATTATGTGGTCTTGCTGTGTTTTTGTGTGTGTGGGTATGGGTATGTGGGTATGTATGTGTGGGTATGCATGTGTTTTTGCACCCCTCTTCCCCCCCCTCCTCAAACCATGGCCCAATACTGCTAAAATAATTTGTGAAATGGTATGACACAGTTTACATCGTTAGATAATACACAGATGAGTGTATGACTTGCACAGAAGTTCGAGAGGGACAATAGTATCCACCATATAACCTCTCACAGCCTTGTAAGGGAGAATAAGTGCAGCCAATAATACACAGTTATCTTTACAAAAATACAATGAGTGTCCTATTTCGCATAGTATTAATACCCCTAAGGGAGCCCTGCCCCCCCCCCCCCCCAGCCTCATCCCTCCCTTGGCATTCTGCCACTTCTCCTCCTCCCTTCCCCACCCTTCATCTATCTATAATTCCACTAATCTCTGTGTGTATGTTTGTATGTATGTTTGTATGTATGTTTGTCTGTGACCGCTGTTTCTCGACAACTACCAGTCCGATATACTTGAAACCTGCCAGGTATATTGCTGGGGACCCGAGGATGTGCCTTTTCAAGGTTTTAAATTAATCGCAGAAGTAGTTACCGAGCTATGTCCAAAAAACGATTCAACCAATCAGAGAGCAGCGAGCTATCACGTGTGCCGAACGTGGCGAACAGACTCTGCCTCGGATGGCACATTTGAGAGCGTATTCATTTATTTCCCGTCGGCAAACTATGTTGCCGTTAAACTATGTTTTAAAACTAATAAAAACGACTTTGCGATTCATCGTAACTGCGATTTGCGACCTTCCGGACAGTGAGGACTGCACTTCCGGCAGCCAATCACAGAACGCGTTATTGCGTAGGCGTGGCCGATGTGAGAGCGAGCAGCGAGCCGAGCCCAGCGCGTGCGCCATTACGGTTCGTAATTCGATTTCTTCCGGAGAAAATAATAATTTCTCGATTTCTTATGCGCATTATTTCTCCCAATTCAGTCAGAGCGAAGGGCGGAAGCGAAGAGCGTTGTTTTTTTTGTTTACGGGCGTACGGGCGGGGTAGAGCGTACGGGTAGCGTTTTTTTTTTTTTTTGGCAAGGAACGGGCACCCACGTACGGGCATGCCCTAGTCATTAATGATCAGTGGTCTTGTTCATTCTCAAAGTTTGTTGAAATGACTGATTATGGTATGACTCTGATTATGGTAATGCATTACAAATTACAATTTACAATTTTTTTACAATTATAATTTATAATTGCCAATTTACAATTATGGTAAATTTACATTTACAATTTATAATTACAATGATTTACAATGAAAATGGTTTTACAATCATGAAAATTGCTATGATTGTCAGGCATGTCAGCATGTCATCATGTCATCATGTCAGGCATGTCATCATTGGGTTTTGATGTAAATTGAGTGCATGGGCTGTTAAGGATAGTTTTACAGCCCTGCAGGATAAATGCTGTATTACAGGTCACAAAGTTTGTTGGAAGGTTGCACTTTCAGTGTGATTGGATTACATGGGTCAATATTATGAATTAATTGCCATTCATTGGTACGGCATTTCAGGAATCTTACAACATTTTAATTATCAAGCACATTGGGTACCCAATGAACTGGTTCATATCTGTCTGATCAATTTGGTTGATTGTCTCACAAATGAAGGGTTGAATTGCCTTCAGTGGTTGGTAAACTTGCATTTGTGACCAGACAGGATTGAAAGATATGTCAGATATGATCCAGAGGCAGAACGGTTATTTGTCAATTGACGGAAGGTATGGGTCGAAAGTGACGTCCATGATCAAATACCTCCGTCAGCGGACGAACTGTTTTGGCAACATTGGGAAAAGGCTTAGGTATAGAGTTATCAGACTGATAAATGTGACTTTTGATATTATCATTTATGATATTTTATTATGTATTATTATTAGAATTTCATTGATTAATATTGATAAATTGCTTGAAATTGCATAATTGAATTGAATATGGTCGACCTTGGGTTTGTTTGGGTTTGTTGTTTATTTTTGTGGGTATATATTTTTGTGTATTTTGTATATATTTTCACGACAAATTCCAGTTAACATCCTGCAAAATTTGCTCGTTTTTCTGGCCGAGTCGAAATTGCATTGAGTTCCTATGGCATGCGCCATTAAAAGCGCCGTGTAATGGTTGAGCTCCCTTTATTTCGTTTTGGTCACGCGAATGAACAGACAAAATGACGAATGCTGCGGCTGGAGCAGTAGAAGCGATTTTTCTTTCAATTGTTTAATGATTAGTCGATATTGTTATGACTTATTGTCAATAGGTATACTAAGTGGTCAGGAGGTAGCCTTTTGCTATGTACAGTTTATTTTATTGTTGATTATACCACATAGCTGTGGTGATAAAGGAAATGTTTGTTTTTCAAATAGATGATTATGATATGACCATGGTTATAAAATCATGATGATTATTATGAATGATATCATAGGGTTCCAATGCAGAATGATTGCGCGAACTTGGAAAAGAACTTTCAAGCCCTATGGGATAAATTGGGTATTACAAGCGATGGAGTTTCAAAATTTAGCATGATTGAAGGAATTTGACAGTCCCATTTCAGGACTTTTACGAAAATTATATTGCCAAGAGATTTGGGTACTATTAAAAGAAAAATGATGAGATATTTTTCCCAAAGAACTTTAATATCTGCCATCCATTTTGGCGGTCTCACGAATGAAGGATGAGTTGCCTTTAGTGGTTGCAAAGGAAATTTGTGGAGACCAGGCAAAATGGAAAAAATAGGTCAGATATGACCCTAGGACAGAACAGTGATTCGTCAATTGACATGAGGTATGAACCAGAGGTGACGACCGATGAGCTTCGATCTCAGTCAATAGATGGACCTGTCCTGACATCATTGGGGAAAGGGCTTATGCGAGGAGTCATCCAAAATGATTAATTTGATTTATTGATGAATATTGATAAATTAATTGAAATTGAATAATTGAATTGAACTGAATAAATTTAATTGAATAAATTTAACTGAATAAATTGAACTGAATAAATTGAATTGAATATATTGATTGTTTGATTGATAAAAATTGCGGTCTCAAGAAAGAAGCTTTGAGACATTTGCGAAACATCAATGTGCAGACAACCTTGGACGATGAACGAGGTGGTGAGTCTGGTAGTTATTTGTTATATTATATGTGGTTATTTTTGTTTGACCCCCCCCCCCCCCCCCCTCAACAGGACTTACTGATCCAGACTCATCTGCAACACTGATCAGTGAGATTGGGGTGTGGGAAAAGCCACAGGTAGTACCTGTACCTGTACCTGCCGAAAGACCAGAACAGAGTGCAGCGATTGGTTCTAGTCAACAGAGGACAGGTGAAAGAAGTGACCCATTTGAGGTAACTACCCAAGAGGGTGCAATTGGGGCACAGGAACCGACTCAAAGTGGGCAAACGATGCAACCAGCTGCTATACCTTTATCATGCTCTCCATTTCACCATACAAGGAGTAAGGGTCGTGTGGTAAATGCCAATCAATCTAACGATCAATGTGATTGGCTAATGAATGATCAAAAGTTGACTCTCTCACAAGGAGGGTTTGAGCAATGTGGTGTTATGAATTTTCCTCAGCGGCAATTTCCAGGAGCAGATCAGCAACACCCAGATCTGATGTATAGACCATGGCAGGTACATCAATTGAAGGCATTGCAGAGTAGTATGCCATCAATCAAAACAGATCCACTTCAATTTGCGGAAGAACTGCGGTTAATTGTGGAAACTCAGTTGCCCACTGCAAGAGACATGGAAATACATTTGAAGTGGTTAATTCCTAATACCACCACTTTGAGGAACTTAATGCGTGAGGCCAACTGGGTAAATACGAAAGATGGACAGGTAGACATGCCCACGGAGGCTAGAACGGCACAGATACATAAATTGATAGAGGCCATACAAAAATTGCCACCAGTGACGGATTGGAACAAAGTGGTTACATGCAAGCAGAAAACAGGCGACGATGCTAGCGATTATGTGGACAGATTGCGAGATGTTTTCCGACTATATTCAGGAATAGACCGGGCACAAATTGAAAATGCCTTAAAACCCCTTTTTATTAATGGTCTGTTGCCCAAATTGAAGAGTGAAGTGGAAAGACGATGTATTGCTTGGGAAGGCAAGCCAATGCAAGAAATATTGAATTACGCCTTGCATCATCAGCGGATTCAAGCCAGGAATAGTGCTGTCAATGCCGAGAAATTGATGCAACTACAGACTCAAGCCCTGATGACTACGAATCAACGCAATAGGTTTTCTGGGCAACAACGCAACAATGCAGTAGGAGATAACCAGAGAGTGGAGTGGCAACCCAGAAACCAAGAGATGCAGCCTAGAAATACAAGTGAACAGGTGGACAAACCAGCCAATGACAGACATCGATGTTTTAATTGTGGAAATATTGGACATTGGAAAAGAAGATGTCCATACGTCAACAAAACACGATTTCGCAAGGGAGAACCAAGATCAAGGGTACCAGTGCTTACAGTTACCTCAGATAACGATTAGGCTTTCATTGCTGCAGCTCCCAAATGACGACAGGCCTCAACAGATTAAATCATAAGACCAACATGAATAATTGTTCATGCTTCTTGTCTCAAAATTTTTTCGGAGCAAGAATGAATTTTACTTTTGCTTATTAGCGAATTAATAATTAATTGATTAAATGCCAAAATTGGATTTTTTTTGGAACATGAATTAAAAGATCCAGAATTAGAGTTCATTCTGGAAACCTCATATTTGCCAATTATAAATGTCGTTTTAGGGAGTATTTTGGGCAAAACAATTTTTTACAACAAAACAATTACCAAAGTGTGGAACATTGCTTTGCAAAATTTTTTGGAAACCAAGTGACAAGCGTCACATGATCATCAGGTGGGCATTTTGGACTATTTTTTTGCATGCTGATAGGTCAGTGGTCGACTGACATGTAAATAGAGGTGTTGTAAAATTTGGATAAATTATTGTAGGACCAAAAAGGGTAATTTCAATGTGACATTATAGGGGTTTTCTAAAAATAAACTTTTTGTCTATTTGTGTATAAGCGTTTCTAACATTAACGGATGAATTTTACGAAATTGAAATGAAAATTGACACCCATCTTGATCTGTTAATGATGGTTCAAATGCAAACAAATATACATAATGCTTGGGTTTGTGTATGTTTGTGTGTCAATGTTTTTTTTTGTTTTGTGTGTCAATCTTATAAGAATATCCAGAAAATTCGTAAAATAAAATAGGAATATAATTTGATTATGTACATTATCTCTTTTGTCAAGGGAGATGAAATATACAGATTTGATTTGATTTGATACAGATTTGATGTGCTAGGTAATGAGCAGCCATTAATTAATAGTAAAATTGTGAGTTATTTTGGGATTCCATTTTTGATAGAATTTATATGAGAATAACAGCTATTTATGGATAGGAGCTTCATAAACAAAATGAGTACAACATTAGTCAAATTTGGAAGTGGTCTTACACTGACTTTCCAGAGTACTCTGCTCATGGATTTTTACATATATAAACTTGACCTTTATCAGCATATAAATTGTGCTGTATGTATGGATGTGTCTTAGGCATAGATGATATGGGCAGATAGTAAAGACAATTTTGTTGAATTGAACTATTGTGAGTTTTACAACGAAATGCATTGTGAATCTTAAAACCAAGGGGCAGACGTAAACGCGCTGTTATGTTTTTTACACTCAGAACACGATGTTACGTGTACCTGCAACATATTTTGTTAATCTGCCACACCTATATTGGCATACTGGTGTCAGTAGTATTCACTAAGTTGCATAGAAATGGAGGAACAACTTTTAAGGGAGCATACAACCACTTATTTGGATATTTTCTACAACAGTAGGGGTTTCAATAAGTGGTAGCTGTACACATGGGATTTATCAAATTAAGTTATGCAGTTTAAACAAAGTTACTGGTAAACAGAAGGGAAATGGATAGTAAATAAATTCTTCAATGCTGGGTAAATTTAATGAGATATTACAAAGACTTATAAGAGCTACTGTTCTTCCTTATAGCAGTGGGAAAAGCGAGAATTAGAACCAAATGAATCTATAAATGAATGTGATAGGGATAATATCCTCAATTTGTGTTACTTATTTGATTGTGGGTAAAGGAATTAATTTATTGTAGTGGATTGTTAACAGCAGCCTGAAAAATGTCCTGAGAGTGTGCATCCATGTAATTAGAAATCCCAGATTTGTTTTCATAAACAACATTTTGGTAGAGGTCTTATGTCGACGAGCACTTACTTGGTAGATAAAAAGGTACTGCATGTTGGCAGCCACTTTTGCGGCCATTTAGGCCAAACACATTGAGAGAAAATTGTCGTTCAATACATAATTTACACATGGCTATTTGTAAAAGGGAAGTTGTTGCGATGGGAAACATTTCTGAAGGTTTATTAAAATGTTATAATATGACATGTGTCAAGGCAAACTATTGGATGGGAAAATTAGATCTGGTTATAGAATGAATTTGCTGACCCTTTGAAGTTAATTCTTTGAAATTGATTGTTTTACTAGTATTTTGAGTTCACATTGGAAATAGTTTGGTAGAGCTTTGTTAAAACCTATGGTTGTGGTATTTTGGAACGAATTCACAGATCATAGGAAGTTGATAACAATAGAAATAAATATGGACCCCGGGAGATAGGGGCATCAGGATAAGGCAAATAATCAGATTTATGTTATATATCAAGGGATTTTTCTTTAGTCACATTTTAAGAAGTTGTTAGTTTGGTATATAATGTTGAATGTCATTGACATATAATTATGTTATAGGTATGAACAAATACGAGGAGTAGCAGCTGAGATACTCCAATATTTGTTTATTCGATTAGTGGTTATATTGGCAATAGTTTTAGTAGTGGCTTGCTTGAAAACCTTAGTGACGGTGGGTTTGAATAAGATAACAAACAACACTATGATAGTGCAAGCAGCCACAAAAGAGGAAATAAACAAAGCAACAAATGGGGAAATGAATGTGGAACCACAAAAGAGGAAGACTTCTATGGCGACATGAATACTGAGATTCAACGATTGAATCAAGTAATGTTGAAAATGAATACAGTAGAGTTAAAATAAGGGCATAACAACTTGTTGTGAACTACGTCCGTTTTACAAGATTGATGAACTCATATCACCACAAGTTACGCTGTTAAAGAAAAACAAAAAGCGGGGAGGACTATGCTAATAATACATTATGCATAGTTTGCTTGTTTGCAAGATTTGTTGGGAATTAGATATTCCTGTTTGTGATTTCAATCATATATACTCATTATTAATGCATTTATTTTCTTTGAAGTTGGGTTACAATACCTGCATGAGTTTAATTTTTGAATTATATGAACCTGAAAGCAATTGTGGATGCTATTCTAAGTTTAATAGTGAAAAACACATGTCTGATTTGAATATTATTCATGTGAAGTTGTTATAAAATATACTAATTTCATGTTACAATGTACGCCATCTGATTCAATCTGTGTGGAGAGCAGATATAAATGTGGCTGAGTAAAGGGAAGACCAGATCACATCCCAAATGGAGTGCTAACGACATCTGGGAAGGAGTTTGAAAGGACAATTTGTGAAAAAAAGTGAAGTTAATCCTGGCATACACCCTCTTTCTCAAAGAATGATGAAGAAATACTCCTTTGTAAGATGGATGTTTACCTTCACCAAGGGAAAATTATGTGACCATTTGTCTGGGTCACTCTGCAACATATGGAAAAGGGCGATCACTTACTTGTGTTCAAATACCTCGAACATTCATCACATCAGCAATTGCAGGACGACGACATTTTACCTGCAACGTCTACGGGATACGGTGACGTGTGTCATTACTTCACCAACTTCCGGGGAGCCAGCATGGAGCTGCAAGCGAACGACTGCGTTTTTCCTTCACAACAGCTGTGCACGATTCTGCTGTGTGCTCCTGGTATGGACCATGGACAACTGAGTACCATGGTCCCAACATCATCATTGCGGATGCATCCGGCATCCCTGCTCCACATCTTGTTGACAAATCAACATCACATCAACACTTGCTCCATGCTCACGATGAGTGAGGAGGCAAGTCGACTACAACTGGATGGAAGCCTTGTTCAAATCTACTATGGCTCACAGCAAGAGTGGCAAGGATGCTGCATGGAGAGCAGGGTCAGTCTATGACTCTGCCCAGCTATCAGAACAGCAGAAAATCCTACGCAAATAGTGAAGGTGTGATGAAGACAACAGGAGGAAAATGTTTTATGCTGAAATTTCAAACACAAGTGATCCGCCCTTTTTTTCAAACAAAGAAAGTCAATATTTGATTAAAGGCAAATATTTTGCCAAATGTTGCAGATGCTTTATTATTTTAATGATGAACTGAAATTATTGCGTTTTGGTGAAGGTGAAATGTTTTGTGATCTTTATGCAAATGAGTTGAATTGAATTATCAACATAGAAAGAGTCAATGAACAAGGAAATGTTTTGTGATCTTTATGCAAATGAGTTGAATTGAATTATCAACATAGAAAGAGTCAATGAACAAGGAAATGTATTGTGATCAAAATTCTTCCAGAATGACGGTGTATGCCTTAGGAAATTGAATTACCAGATTAGTGGTTTGAATATTTAATGTGGTAATGTTTAGATTAATGGTTAATATAAACATAAAAGAAAAACTGGGGATTGTCAGGGAATAAATATTCATATTGACAATATTGCTAGAATATATCTCAATGTAATCTTGTTTAAAGTGGAATATGTTTTACTTTACAAAGTAAAAGGAATATGTTTTACTTTTCAAGATGAGCCAAGAGCATAGAACTAGAGCTAACAGGTGATCGAGAGAGTTAATTTCAGACAAAATGTGTAACGCTCTTGGACCGCCACCTGTCTATCAAAAATAGCCTATGTTCAGTTCACTGCACACAGGCTGCAAATTCTTCCTCAGCAGGTCAGAGCATTTGACCTCTTGAACAGAAATAAGTACTAGCTGGCCAAGAGAGAGCCAAATAAGGTTTTGGATAAGGGAACCAGAGACACCCTGCATGCTCCGCAACATCAAAGGAGTTTGGGGCTTTAAAACCAGGAGAAAGTTGCGATTGGGGAGCAGAGAGAACTGGGAGAGTGACGGAGAAGCAGTGGACTGGGAGAGTGACTGAACAACTTGAAGACCAGTTGACCTGATCAACCAACTGGAGACTGGTCAACAACTGAACGAGGTTCAACAAAAGACCTACAGAAGGAGCTACAGCCACGACCGACGGAACAACGTCATTAATATCTAATTCGTACATTTAGTGAAATACAGCAAAACTCTCAAAAGTGAATAAAACATTGATTTTGCTATAACGAGTTTCTGGAAGTTTCTGAAGTAGAAAAGCAGTTAATTTATTATTCTACACCAGGAACCTTGGAAAACAGTTTGTAATCCGTGCACAACAAAGAGATCGGACGCCAGTTTGACAGGTGTCGGAGATCGCCAGTCTTGGGTAGCAGGCAGAGTACTGCTCTTCTAAAACTGAGCGGTAATTCTCTGGATAAAAGAGATGCATCCAGAACATTGAGCAGCTCTGGGCCCAAAATGTCCCAGAATGCCGAAATAAATTCGGCCGGTAGGCCTTCGATGCCAGGGGCTTTTCCCGACTCCATCTCAGCGAGTGCACCGGTTAGCTCTGGAAGGGTAATTGGAGCATCCAGTTCCAGACGTTGGGCCTCAGCCACAGAAGGAAGATGAGAGGTCAAAACATTCATCATTTCGTGAGAAACTGTTTTGGCCTTGTAAAGTTCAGAAAAGAAATCGATTACATTTAATCTTATATCACTCGGATTTGTTAGGATGTTCCCCCCTGGGTCCAAAACCGAAGATATAAGTCGTGCTGGTTTCTCTACAGTTTCTAGGTGAAAGAAAGCCTTAGTTGGGGTATCTGAAACCTTTATATTCTGTATTCTTAGCCGAACTAGTGTGCTCGCTGCTTTTTCATGGATCAAATCCCTTAATTGGGCCTTCTTCTCGAGTAGCAACCGATAGTTCACTGGGTTGCTCTCATTGGCCAACTTGCTCTCTAACCTTAAGATGTCTGCTTCCAAGCAAGCCATCGTGATATGTTTTACATTGGGACAGTGCGAATTAAATTGTTGACAAAATACTCGAATTTGGGCCTTTAGGTTATCCCACCAGAGACTAATTGAGGAGAAAGAAGATTTTTTTAGTACTCATTTCAGCCCAGAAATCACGAAAGGAGTCTGTAAATAAACTATCTTCTAAAAGTTTAACGTTAAACTTCCAGTAACTATTTCTGCATGTGAGTCGAGGAAAAGAAAGATCTAAGGTTACCATATGGTGGTCTGAAAACAATGACGGAAAACAACCTGAAGAGGCCGCGACGTTCCTAAAGGGTACATTAATGTACCAGCGGTCGAGTCTTGCCGAAGACACCCGGCCATTGGCACATCGACACCAGGTAAACTGGACTATGTTGGGGTGATGCAATCGCCAAACATCCAGTAGACTGGCCGTCTTAAAGAAACGGGATAGGTCCGCATGGGACTCGGGGTGGGGTTCTGCAGAGTTTCTATCCTTCGAAGGGTCAAAGGTGCAATTAAAGTCACCACCAATGCACACACATTGGTCGAGATCAACTGATTTCAGGTGGTTTACCATGGAGGTGAAGAAGGCCTTTCGGTCCCTGCTCTCACTAGTTGCGTACACATTGAAAATGGTACAGCGGAAGTTTTGATGTGCAAGCTGAAGGGAAATAAGCCGGCCTTTTATGACTTCCTGAAAATGACAAGACTCAAAAGCTAGACCTGGCTTTAGAAAAGACCCAACCCCAGCAGATGAGGCTGACAGATTGCTAAAATAGCATTGCCCTTTGAAAGTTTGGCACCAGTCATGTTCCACGTTAGGTGTGATGTGGGTCTCTGGTAGTAAAAGAACATTTGCCTTTTTACGGTCAAACAAGTTTTTGACTTGGGCCTGACGGAGGTGACTTGCACCCCCACAATTCATGTTTAAGGTCGCAAAGGAAATGTTTTTCATTCCGTGGTAATGAAATCGCCCTGTGCTTGGGAACACTCCGTACCTGCTCGGGTAACAAACTTTCTTAACCTGTGGAATTGAGATTTCGTCAGGTCAAAATCCTCATGCGCTTTGATTATTGACTTTGCGGTGCACATGAATGCAGCCAAGTCAGGGAAATAGTCTTTAATGACAATGTTGCGGTGACGATACGTTTCGTTAAGGAAGGTAAGAATGAGTTAAGGGGATACCTGCGAGTGACCTGTCATCGCTTGTGACAGCGCGGTTGTCTCAATGTCATCTTCGGACTCAGACACGTCAGATAACATGTCGTCAGGATCTGGGGTATTACCCGCTGCCCCCGCGGTCTTGTCTGGAGGCACCTTCACAAGTTTCCCAAGGTGTTCCCGAGAGCACTCGTTAACACTTTGGTGGATATTTGTATCTGGGGTCGGAGCTTGGGTTTGAGATCCCAGCAAACTCAGATTTACCGGCCCCATTTGTACAGTGGGAACGTTTATTGAATCCTTAGTCTGCTCGGTATTTAAAGGGGGGACAAGCGGAAAAACATTTCCCAGCTCGGAAATGGTAATACTTTCACTGGAGGTTTCGCACTCGGAAACTTCCAGGTGAGAGGTACAAATTTTATTTTTCGGCTCATTTACATAATGAGACTCGCTGGTGTCATTGACAACGGTATTCATGTACTCAGTTAGTGAGGGAATGTCAGAGGGACATTCGGACACATGTGCACCGGAAATGGTGTCGCCCATGACCGCCTTCTTTGCAGCACCAGCGAAAATGCTTGGCGCTGGTGCTCTTCGCTTTTTAGCATACACTATGGATTCTTCGTTCATGGGTTCGGGAAAGGGGGCAATGCTAGTTGTGTCAGTCACATTGGTGGGTGTCATCACATTGGAATCGGAAAGCACCGGTGTGACAGACGACTCAGTCGGGGTGTCAGAAGGTACGGTCGGGGTGTCAGAAGGTACGGTCGGGGTGTCAGAAGGTACGGTCGGGGTGTCAGAGGGTACGGTCGGGGGGTCAAAGGGTACGGTCGGGGGGGGTCAGAAAGTACAGTCGGGGTGTCAGAAGGTACGGTCCGGGTGTCAGTGAGCATGGTCGGGGTGTCAGAAGGCACGGTGGAGGGATTGGCCTTTTTACAAACCCTTTCGTTATGTCCCGTTTCACCACACTTCGGACAAGAGGCCCTAGGACAGAATCGTTTAACGTGTCCGAATTCTCCACAATTAAAGCAAGTTAAGGAGGCTGAGGAAGCATACATGTGGTATTCCCGATCATCCAACGATACTTTAAAGGATATATTTAAACCTGTATCGGCTCCGCGATCCGGGAGAATCATGTACACTTGCCTCCTAAAGCTCATTACGTGTTTGACACGATCGCTGCGACACCCGAGCGGAATCATTGAGATTCGGGAAACAATTTTACCATAACGAGACAGAACGGATAGGAGTTTCTCACCTGGCATGTACGGTGGAACGTTGGATATTGTTGTCTTGGTCGCCGGCGTATCCATAGGGGATACCGTAATATAATGACCCCCTTTTATGGTTAGACCGGTACTAACGACGTCATGAACGAGTTTTTCTTCTGACACGAAGACAACAAATTTCTGGTTCATTCGTGATGCCGCTCGAACATTACCGTCTCCTATGATGGATCCCACGGCAAGGATAATGTCCTCAGCCGGAGCTCCTTCGGGCGGAACACATGCGAATGCATGCTTACGTGTTAAATTTTCGAACGCCTCGTAACGAGAGCGTGTATTCGCCATACCAGCGAAATCCCCCCCCCCCACCCCCCCCCCCTCCCTGTCCGAACCGGACAAGAACGTATCAAACCTAAATAATCGAACTAAAGTAAATAATAAACGTGCATTATAAGCACAAAAATGGCTTACAAAGCGTCGTCAAAGCCAGTAGGCCGCACACAAAATGGGCTCGCTCTCAATCCTCTCTCTCTCGAGAAGACAAGGGTGCAGAACGGATGAAAACACAATGCCGAAGCACACAGGATGGAAAAGGAGAGGGAGGGAGGGAGGGCAGGAGAGGGGGGAAAACTCACAACAGACTCACCAAAACACCGAGCAGTTGCTCACAGCCGCCGTGACGCTTCACCCAACGCACCGACAGGTGGCGACAGAGAGAGAGACTGAGAGACAGAGAGAGAGAGAGAGAGAGAGAGAGAGAGAGAGAGAGAGAGAGAGAGAGAGATCGTCCCGACTGCCATGGGACGCAATGCACAACAGAAGGTGCTGCACATGGACTTCATGCTTCATCAAATCGCTAATTATTGTCCCATCATCTCCAGAAACTCCAATGTCAAGGAGTTTAACTTCTCTACCGTAATTAGTGAGGAATCTGCGATGTATTGAAAACGAGGCTGGTTGTGATTATTTGTGAAAAATCCTTGTGTTTCAGTCATGATAATTATTTTAATAAATCAAGGACAACCTTCGTGGTTTGAATTTCGAAAGTATGGTTGTCTAGACTTCAGCTTCCCCAAGTACAATAACCCATGTATGAGTGGTGTTGAAGATATGAGTCCTTAAAACAGTCGAACTGCGAAATTGTGTTTTTTTTGGCTCCTGATGACAAACTTGACATTCCACTGCACTGTGATGGAGAGAGATCTCATGGAGAACTGTTTACGCAGAGTCCACCATGTAGTTGTCTATCCATATGCGACATTTAAAGCAGCACCATGTCATTTTAAAGCAGACATTTAAAGTCATGGCTTATGAGCAATACATAGTGACTGTGACTGACTTATTAAGTGACAGAT
This sequence comes from Myxine glutinosa, assembly GCF_964187855.1. Taxonomy (NCBI): domain Eukaryota; kingdom Metazoa; phylum Chordata; class Myxini; order Myxiniformes; family Myxinidae; genus Myxine; species Myxine glutinosa. The sequence goes on along the minus strand of NC_136266.1, from coordinate 128,091,218 downwards.
GTGAGGATGGATGACCTATAACAAAATATCAAATTTCAAATTTAGTACGAAATTAAGTGTGGAATCAGAATTCAACAACAACAAAAAAAAAAGAGAAAATATGTTAAAGTCGTAAAAAAATTGAACATTCAGCTTTTTAACATAGTTTAAACACACGTTTTAAAATAATTTAACATTTTGTATTTACTCTTTTTTTCTTTTTTTTTTGTATACAAGATCGAGGCTCGTGAAAGAGCGAACATTAATCACACAGAAAGACAAACCGACACATAAAACATATAACATCGGGAGCGGTAGACAAGATGGGGAGAGAGGGGGAAGGACACAAACACAACATTTGAGAGCAGGGACCGAGAGACATGGAGACATCGAGAGATCTGTGAGAGGGAGAGGGCTTTGGGGGGGGGGGGCCTGGGAAGAGGGGAGGCGTGGGAAGGGGGGGTGTGGGAGAGGTATAAAACATATGGACACTGCCGGGACTTCCAGGAAAGAAGTTGGAATTTCAAACAAGGTGGATCTGGGGTGAATTAGCGGGGGTAGAAAAGATCAAGGTTTTGGATGGGGGAAGATAAGAGATGGTGGTGAACAGCTGTTTTAAAGACCTGGAGGGAGGAGTGGGATTGAAGGGAGTGTGGGAGTTTGTTCCAGAGGCGGAAGAAAAGAGGAATGAAAGAGTGAAGGTGAGCAGAAAGCCGAGATTTCGGCAGTTTAACCATCAGAGGGTTGCTGGCAGATCTTGTGCGACCTGGAGGAATATTTGGGGGACAGAGCACAGAGAGAGCTGGGGGTGCAAGGCCGGAGAGGAGTCGGAAGAAGACAGAAAGACCCCCTACCTGCCTATGGTGAGAGATTGAAAGGCCCTATGAGATAGCTTCATCGCGGGAGATTCCAATAATTCTGAAAGCTTTGGTTTCAACAGCGTGAAGCCGAGCTAGGTGTGAGGCAGGAGCACCGGCCCATAGGGGAGAACAGTATTCCATTGAGCTGCGGATGAAAGCCTTGTATGTGGTGAGGAGCTCAGGTGTGCCGAGGAAGGACTTCGCACGACGGAGGATGCCCAGTCGGCGACTGGCTTTGGAGGCCAGCTTGGAAATGTGGTTTTCCCAAGAAAGATCATGGCAGATAGTGAGACCCAAAAGCTTGAGCTACAGAACTTCTTGGAGAGGATTGTTGAGAAAGTAGATGGGAGGGTTGTCCAGTCGATCTTTTCGGAGAGACAGAGTAAGAGTGTGAGATTTGTCAGGATTGAAAGACATGTTCCACTTGTTTGACCAGTCTGTGATTTTGTCCAAGTCTTCAGAGAGTGAGGAGGCTGCAGACTGCCGAACTGAGGGAAGAGGAATGGAGCGGTAGAGAGTGGAGTCATCAGCAAAGAGATAGAGAGGATTTTCCAGAGAGTCGGAGAGATCATTGATAAAGACCAGAAAAAGCACAGGGCCCAGAACACTGCCTTGGGGAACTCCAGCCTGAACAGGAAGGGGAGATGAGAGAAATCCATTCAGGGCCACACGTTGACTACGACCAGAGAGGAAGTCCGCAAGCCATGCATGGAGATTTCCATGGATACCATAGGAGGAGAGTTTGGTGAGCAGAGCTGGGTGCCAGACCGTATCAAAGGCACGTGATATGTCAAGGGAGACAGCTCTGATTTCCTGTTTGGCATTGAGGACCTCCATCCATTGTTGAGACAGCAGAAGCAGCATGTCCAGAGTAGAGTGACCAGGTCTGAAACCAAATTGATGATCAGAGATCAAGCCATTGGAGAAGATGAAAGATTTCATATCCGAGGCAATGATGGATTCCATGACTTTGCTGATAATTGGGATCAGGCTGATTGGTCTGTAGTTGCAAGGATCTGTTTTTGCACCTTTTTTGTGTAAAGCGGTAATGTTTGCTGATTTCCAGGATGCTGGCAGATGACCTTGAGCAAAAGAGAGGGTGAAAAGAACAGAGAGAGGGTGAGATAGAGCGGCAGAGCAGGATGTTAGGACCTGTGGGCTGATGCCGTCTGGTCCAGTTGCAGAATCAGAGTCGACGTGAGACAAAAACTCCTCCACCTTGTCAGGAGAGAAGGACACAGAGTCAAGGAGCCGTTGGGTTCGACTGGGAAAGGTGGGAACAGAGAGAGATTGGTTTGGGCCTAAAGATTTTGAGGCAAACACAGAGTTGAGGCATTCGGCTTTGTCACGTGCGATGTCAACTGTGTGGCCATTTGAGGTAAGGGAGAGGATGGAGGGGGAACAAACACCAGAAACGGATTTGACCAGACGCCACCAGGATTTGGAGGAAGGAGACAGGTTTGAGAGTTCATTCTTCAGTGTGGAGAGATAGTGCTTCCTGGCACTCCTGAGGGTAGACACACACTTGTTCCGAGCTTGGTGGAAGGAACTGAGATTGCCTTCAGTTGGATTAGCCTTCCAAGAGGCAAACACAAGTTGTTTCAGGGCAACTGCCTCACCACAAGATTCAGTGTACCATGGACGGGAGGAAGGGTAAGACAACTGAAGACTGTCATGTATGCAGTGCAAATGTTCACCGTTGTATCCCTACACCGGGACCGGGTTGTATCCCTACGCCAGAGCTCGGATGGCGCTGCTGTGAATCGGGCCTTGAACGGCAGAGTGAATAAACGCGTACGACAATTGATCGTAGTTTGTCGAGATACTTTACATGGAAATGGCGGTGTCTCTGGCATTTTGGAATGTCAGTCTTCTCTCAGCAAGCAGGCGACTAAGAGTGCAGTCATCGGACATGCCAACCACCAGCAAATCACGAAGCATGTCATCGATCGTGTCCCCAAACTCACACAGATGTGACAGTTTTTTGAGGTGTGCAATGAAGTCTGCGATCGACTGACCTTGCTGCTGTCTGCACATGTAAAAATTAAACCGACACAGGATGACTGAAGGAGATGGATTGCAATGTTCCTTCAAAGCGGCCTTGAGCTCTGCATACGTGAGCTCCTGGATTGTCCGAGGCCGAATCAGGTTTTTAACGAGTGTGAACGTCTCACCTCCACAAACGGACAGGAAGACGGCCTTCATCCGGCCTTCGGTCGCAATGCCGTTCGCCTCGAAGTAGAAAGACAACCGCTCAGAATACGTGTCAAAATCCCCCTCATGAGGGTCGAATTCATCGATATGGCCGAAAGATGTCATGGTCTAGATGTTTATCCTCGTCGCCATGTAATCCTCCCCTTGCACTGCATACATGACAAAGACGAGATGAGATAAATCTGTGCATGAGAGAGAGCAGTTTGCTTTGGAAGAATTCCCAGGAAGAATTTATGTCAGAGGCAGTGGAGATGGGAGACCAATCCAGATGATTGATGGCTGCTTGAAGACCGTCCCAGTCGGCCTGAGTGAAATGCCAGACTCGTTGATGCTGAGGAGGCTCTCTGAGAATGGCCAGAGAGATGTCCACTTTGACAAGCACATGATCAGAAGAACCGATTGGAATAGAAGAAGAGCAGCAGACATTAGCAGGGAAGTTTGTCATAACCAAGTCTAGAAGAGAAGATACTCCATTGGCTGAGATCCGGGTCGGGAAATTGACAAATTGTGTCAATCCCAGTGAGTCCCAGAAGTCCTTTGCTGAGGTGCCATGACTGGTGAGAGAGGAACCCACACCCAACCAGCTGGCATGATGACAGTTGAAATCACCACATATGAGGAAGAGAGAGTTGGGATGAGTGGATAGAAGTTGGTCCATGTTGTCAGACAGTGAAATGTAAATGGAGTCTGTTGTGAAAAACCAGTCGGGTCCACAACTTTAGTCCATCTGGTGGTTTAATTCCATTAAGACCATGACATCATTCTGTAATACAGGAAATGCAATAGGAATAAGGTTTGGCATCACATGGGTCCATCCATAACATTCAATGCAAGCAAGCTTAATATTCTATGCAGGCGTACCGTTAGCGAGTCCACTAGATGTAACATGTCACAGGAGAAGTCCCCCTGAGCACCGACCGCAGCGGGTCTTATAGCCGCGCCCCTAGCGGTGTCAGCGAGCAACGATCATCACCTGGGTTCAGCATTAGTACGAATACGATTTCACTACATTCTCCCCACTGTTAGAATTATACTGCAGAGCGGCTAGAATCGAGCGAGCGTCAGCATTAACAGGGTGTGGAACATGGTATCAGTCGACCCAACCGTACCGGTCCGGGCGGCGAATTTCTCTGCCAGCACACGTCCGAAATTCCCCGGGTACGGCATCACGTATCCCAGAGACCCCGGCGTCGGAGGAGCTACCGGAGTCAGGTGACGAAGGGGGTACCGCCAAGCCTTCGGGCACGGGTAGATGCGGCGAGGGGAGGGTCGGCAGACTTTCAGCGACGGGAGCGTCGGAAGAGTCCATAGTCTCATAGATTGGTTCGATCGGTTCGTCCGATTCCATACAAGGGTTGGCGATCCCACATGGGGCAAGATGACGTACGGAGACAGTGGTCTCATGTCCATCAGCCGTCATCACACGAGCATGCTCAGGATTAGCCTGGAGTATCTGCACTTTGTCCACTAAGGGGTCGTACTTGCTCGTGCGAACCGCCCGTTTGAGGTAGGCCGGCCCGGGCTCAGCGAGCCAACTGGGTAAAGACCGTATACACCCCGTGCTCCTGGGGTGGTGGAAAAGTCACTCGTGGGGAGTCTGGTTGGTGGCCGTACACAGTAGAGCCCTGATTGAGTTCAACGCCGCAGGTAGCGACCAAGCCCATTTATCGAGGCCCCGCCGAGGGTCCGGAGTTTGAGCATGACGGCCCTCCATATAATCCCGTTGAAGCATTCGATCTGCCCATTTGCCTGGGGTCTGTACGGCGTGGTGTAACTAGAAGCGATGTTATTTTGGAGCAGATAGCCTCGCACCTCCTGAGACAAGAAGACCGCACCCCGGTCGGTATGCACATAGGCCGGGTACCCGAACATAGAGAACAAGTTCTGTAAGCATCGCATTACCGTGGCAGCAGTCATGTCCACGCACGTATAAGCGAAGGGGAATCGCGAGTACTCATCGACGATAGTGAGCAGATAGCGAGAGTTACTCGACACCGGCAATGGGCCCTTGAAATCCATCGCCAAGCGTTCCCACGGCCTCGTAGCCCTAACCAGAGTCCCCATGGGTGGGTTATAGAAACGTGGTTTGATTTCCGTGCATATAGCGCAGTCGCGACAGATACGGCGGATATCGTCAATCGAGTATGGTAGATTGCCACGCCGCACAAAATGAGTGAAACGCATTACGCCCGGATGCCCCGCAATGGCATGCAGCACGCGTAGGCCCTCCAAAGTGGCGATACCCGCGCACGTAGCGGGTCTCGATAAGGCGTCGGCGGCCTGGTTATCCTTCCCCGGGCGGTATTTGATAGTGTAGCAGAAGTCGGCAAGCTCTATACGCCAGCGAGTGATTTTCTCATTCTTAATGCGCTGGGCATGTAATGTGTCGTACATGAACGCAACACTTTGCTGGTCCGTGATGATTTGGAAACATCGCCTGAGTAAGTACGGGCGCCATCGCCGAATAGACTCGACGATCGCATACGCTTCCTTTTCGACAGACGAATGTGTCCGCTCAGCGGAGATAAGAGTCCGTGAAAAGAAAGCCACCGGACGCCCTCCTTGGGAGAGGGTCGCCGCGATGGCCTGATCCGAGGCATCACTTTCGAGGACGAAAGATCCGCTCTCGTCGATCGTCGCCACAGCGGCACTGGCGATGTCGGCCTTAAGGCCTCCAAAGGCCGCCAATGCGGCCGGACACAGAGGGAATGTGTCGCAGGCCACAAGAGGGCGAAGTTTCACGGGGAAATTTTGGACCCATTTGGAGTAATGGGCGAATAGCCCGAGGGCGCGCTTCAGGGACGCCCGATTGCAGGGAGGGGCCATGTCGAGCAAAGGTCACAGACGCTCCTTATCCGGAGCGACAGAGCCATGGGTCACGGTGTACCCCAGAAGATCTATCTTGCATAGAGAGTATTGACACTTATCCTCGTTCATGGTTAAGTGATACCTCTGCGCGACCTCGAGGAAGCGCTTCAGATTAGCATCATGGTGCCCTTGGTCATACCCACAAACCGTAAGATTGTCTAGGTAGACGAAAACATCGGTTAAGTTCTCCCTCGCAATGAGGTCATCCATGGCCCTCTGGAAACAGGTGACCCCGTTCGTTACCCCAAAAGGCAATCGAGTAAACTGGTACAACCATTGCCCCGACTCAAATGCGGTATAGATATGATCTGCCCTAGAGATGGGGATCTGATGGTATGCACTACGGAGATCGGGAGTGCTGTAAACCGAGTACTGGGCCACCTGTCGCACCAGCGCATCCATCCCCGGAAGGGGGTAGGCATCCAGCTGTGTAAAGCGGTTAATCATTTGGGAATAGTCGATTACCATGCGTCTGCGGTGTGCATCGCTTCGCACCACCAAGACCTGGGCTCGCCACGGCGACCGGCTAGGTTCTATGATACCATCTTTCAAGAGCTGAGACGTTTCGTCCGCAATGAATTGCATGTCTGCTCGAGAGTAGCGCCGTGATTTTACCGCGACAGGGGTACAGTCGGAGGTTAGATTGGGGAACAGCGAAAGCGGCTGGATTTCCATTTTCGCTAGGGTACACACAGCAAGCGCGTCAGCCCCCACAACAAGCGTGTCAGGCCCACCAAACTCCATTTCCAGACGTCCATGTTGCTTAAGAAAATCGTGTCCTAACAGAATATCAGCACATAAAGCAGGTAAGACCATAAGGTGTACATCTGGGAAAACCCGTCCCTTTATCACGAGTTTCAATCGGCATTCCCCCTTCGTGCTGAGTCGAAGTCCCTGGGAAGCCATGAAGATCCGTCTCGTAGACCTCAAGACCTGCCAACCATGCCTGTGCACTAGTCGCTGGTCGATAAAACTATCCGTAGACCCTGTATCCACAAAGGCCCGCACACAATGGCCGTCGACCATGAGGGGAATAAGGGCTTGAGCCAGGCCGGACGAGCCTGCTGGGAGTGGGACCGAACCTCCCGAGTGGGTCGGCCGAGCCTCGCGGGCGGATCCTATGCCAGCGGCAGTTTTCCAGGCATCAGAGGGTGCCCGTGGAGTCTCCTATAAGTTGTCAGGGTGTGTTCCCATGCAATCTGCAGGTTTGCGGTCGTTGCCGGAGTATTCGTTGTCCATGGGGAATCCGTTAAAGCCATCAGAGAGCTTTCCCATGCATTCCGGTGTTTTGCAATTCAAAATCGCCGTTTGATGTGTATGGGCCTCCGTAGTATTCGACATCGCCGTTTGACGATCCAAAATCGCCGTTTGATGTGTATGGGCCTCCGTAGTATTCGAAATCGCCGTTTTATGGGTGAGGGCCACCGTAGTTGGTACCGAACTCGTGCTGCCGCCAGTAGACGCTGTACGCTCTTGAGAGACATGACGAGAATCTACCGCTGGGGCTTGGCGAGGCTCCAAAGCCCCTCACGTGGCCCGGAGTCTGGTCAAGGACGCATGTGCCATGCCCGATTGAGGATGAGACTGTTGTGGCTGTTCGGGGACTCTCGCCAAGGTCGATTAAGCGACCAGGGGCCTGCGAAGAGGGGCCCTGTCCTTCAAAGCCGGGTAAGGCGCCGTGTTCCGAGCTCGGCTCGTAGGCTCCGCAATGAGCCCATTCAAGGTCGCGCACGGCCACGAGCCGCGTGCGGTTTTCCTGCACACTTTTGCGTAGTGCCCCTTTTGCGAGCACAAATGGCATATGGCGTCCCGAGCCGGACACACGGCCTGGGGGTGACGTTCTCCCCCACAGAAATAGCAGGTGGCTCCGCGTAAGGCCTCGGGTCTGGCGGTTGCGGCAGCCATCAGGACCGGATCCTCCTCCGGAGCATCCTGGAGTTCCGCGAGCAGTTCCCCTCCCTCGGCGGTAGCACTCTCCGGCCGTGCGTGGAGCGAGGTTCCCGCCAAGAGGCGCGTGCGATCATAGACGTTCGACTGCAACCGCGCTTCAGTGTGTCCCTTTCCTTGCTCGAGTGCCGCAGCGAAGGTCAGGTCGGTCTTCTCCAGGAGTTTGAGCCTTAGGTCCTGAGAGGAGACCCCAGCGACATAGGCGTCTAGGAGAAGGTCATCCTGAGCCTGCTCGTGAGTCCGTGGCTCCCGGGTGCTGTCCAGCAAGAGTTGCCGGAGCTCCTGGGCATAGTGATCCATCGGCTCGTTGGGTTGCTGGCGTCGCGTTAGTAGCAAGTGCCGAGCATACACCGGGCTCTTTTCCTTTATGTACAATCGTTTGAGCTCCGCAATCGCGAGGTCGTACGTCGCACATTGTGCGATGCTATTGTACACCTTGCAGTCGATTTTGGAGTGCAGCCTTGCTAGCTTCGCGACAGCCGTCGGCTCGGTCTCAGGCTCAGCGAAATGGTTCTCCAACGTTTTCAGCCAGTGCTTCAGTTGCAATCCACTATCCGAGGCTTGCAGGTCGGCGCAGAATGGTGTGACCACCAGCATCTTGTTGCCCGCCATGTCGGTAGATCGTTAATGGAATTAAGTGTTGTGAAAAACCAGTCGGGTCCACAACTTTAGTCCATCTGGTGATTTAATTCCATTAAGACCATGACATCATTCTGTAATACAGGAAATGCAATAGGAATAAGGTTTGGCATCACATGGGTCCATCCATAACATTCAATGCAAGCAAGCTTAATATTCTATGCAGGCGTACCGTTAGCGAGTCCACTAGATGTAACATGTCACAGGAGAAGTCCCCCTGAGCACCGACCGCAGCGGGTCTTATAGCCGCGCCCCAAGCGGTGTCAGCGAGCAACGATCATCACCTGGGTTCAGCATTAGTACGAATACGATTTCACTACAGAGTCATCACTGTTTGGAGGACGGTACAGAACACATATGAACAAAAGGTGGGAGCGGAGAGGAAGCCGTAGCCAGAGGTACTCCTGGGGGTGAGGAGGAGAGAGGGCAGTGCAAGGAGAGTGAGGAAGACAGTTTTTGATAAAGATAGCCACCCCACCACCAGGACGAGGCTCAGGTCTATCATACCGGAGGAGGGAGTAACCAGGAAGAGATATTAAGGAATCAGAGACATCTTGAAGGAGGAAAGTCTCTGTTAAGCAGATCAAGTCTGGATTGTCAGAAGCAACCTGTATGGAGAGATCAGTCAGGTTTGAGCGAAGGCCCCGGATGTTTGAGGTCCATACCGTTAATGAAAAGAGAGGGGGAGCATCGGGTACAGGACAGGGGAGGGGAGGAGTAGGGTAAGATGAAGGATGAGAGAGGGAGGTAGGAAGAGCAGTTGATAGTGTGTCAGAGATTACAGAAGAGTTCCAAGAAAGGGAAGGATGAGGAGGATGAAAGGTTTGATGGTGAAGGGATGAGGCACAGTGAGGTGTTCTTTGAGGGGGGGGGGCAGAGGAAAGTAGAAGGTTGGGGGGGGGTGGAGGTATGAGTTAGAAGGGAGACGAAGTGGGGAGTAGGCAGCTTTGAGGAGGAGGGGGGAGGAGGGAGAATTGGAGAGGAATGGTATGGGGGGAGATTTGAATAGGAGGGGTTGGGGGAGAGTTTTGAAGGGGGGGAGTGAGGGGGGAGTTTAGGAGGGGAGGGGCAAGGGGGGAGTTTAGGAGTGGAGGGGTAAGGGGGGAGCTTAGGAGTGTCGGGGCAAGGGGGGGATTTGGAGGGGTGGGGCAATGGGGGAGTTTAGGAGGGGAAGGGCAAGGAGGGAGTTCAGGAGTGGAGGGGCAAGGGGGAAGGTTAGGGGTGGAGGGGCAAGGGGAGAGTTTCGGAGTGGAGGGGCAAGGGGGGAGTTTCGGAGTGTAGGTGCAAGGGGGGGGGGGATTTGGAGGGGAGGGGCGTTTCGAAAGTTTCGTGAGAGGGGAGATAGAGGGGAGTTAGAGGGGAGTTTCGAAAGTGGATGATTAATGAAAGACGAACATTGATAACAAATTGGGTTTGTTGTGATTTTCAAGTTACTTAGTTACCATGGCGATGGTGTGCAATGCTGCAAATAATTGCCATTTATACACAATTTTGTGCAAAAAGTTCAATTTTTCCCCTCCCAAGCTGAAGCTGATGATACCTCCGAGATGATGATACCTCCGAGCTGATGATACCTCCGAGATGATGATACCTCCGAGCTGATGATACCTCCGAGCTGATGATACCTCCGAGATGATGATACCTCCGAGATTGATGAAGCTAACTCCGAGGGCCTTTCACTCTCTCACTGCAGGCAGATTGGAGGACTTTCTGTCTTCTACCGACTCCTCTCCGGCCTTGCTCCCCCAGCTCTCTCTGTGCTCTGTCCCCCAAATATTACTACAGGTCGCACAAGATCTGCCAGCAACCCTCTTGTGGTTTAACTGCCAAAATCAAGACTCTCTGCTCACCTTCACTCTTTCCTTCCTCTTTACTCCCGCCATCTCTTATGCAAAACCTTGATCTTTTATACCCCCATTAATTCAACCCAGATCCACTTTTTTGAAATGCCGACTTCTTTCCTGGAAGACCTAGCAGTGTCTACGTGTTTGTCTATGGTCCATCCCAGTGTCCATGGGAGGGAGCAGTGTCCCCCTCCCATGCCTCCTCCTCCCCAAGCCCTCTCCTTCCCACAGATCTCCCGATGTCCCTGCTCTCCATCTTGTTCTCCCGCTCCCTTTATGATATGTTTTACGATTTATGTGTCAGTTTGTCTTTTTTGTGACCAATGTGAGCTCTTACACGAGCCTCGACCTTGTATACAAAAAAAACAAACTCTCGTCAACTGGAGCAGTTGAACACTGATATTTGGGCTATTTAGAGCATGTGCACAGATAGCAACGACAATGCACACAGTACATGCACTGTGTGTATGGGAAAATTGTATACAGTGCATCACCAAATAATTGTATACAGTGCATCACCAAATAATTGTGTGCAGTGCATCACCAAATAATTGTATACAGTGCATCACCAAATAATTGTGTACAGTGCATCACCAAATTGTGTACAGTGTCAAAAGTGCCGTGAGAGCTTGATGGTCTGTTCGCATCGTGAAGGCTCTGCCGTGGAGGTCGAGATGCCAGTGCTCACATGCCCAAATGCATGCCAACGCTGCCCTCTCACCCACCGAGTACTTTTGTTCAGCCGGAGTGAGGGAACAGGAAGCAAACGCTCCTGGTTTCTCTACCCCATCATGAAGCTGTGACAGTACAGCACCCAGTGCCACCAAGGAGGCATCGCAGGTAACCATCGTGGATGCTGTGAGACTGAAGTGCGCTCGAGTGGGGGCAGAAGTGAGCTGATGCTTAAGTGTCTGTACAGCGTGGCTACAAGCCGTGGTCCATTCCCAAGGTGCATCCTTTTTGAGGAGGTGGTGTAGTGGCGCTGTAGTAGAGGCAAACTGTGGGAGGAAGCGGAGGTAATATGTAGCCATACCCAGGAAGGAGGCTGGCTGGGATACTGACTGGCTCAGGAAGGGCATGGATGGCATCAACATGTGATATGATAGGAGTGATGCCTTGCCTTGAGAGCTTGTACCCCACAAACTCTATCTCTGGAACCCCGAGGAGGCATTTCGCAGAGTTGAGTGTGACGTGATGGGCAGAGCTGACCAAAAACTTGTAGTCGAGCATCATGTTGAGGCTGGGTGGCGCCATGTACCACAATATCGTCGAAGTAGATTGACACCCCAGGTATGCCGGCTGGGAGAAGAGACATTATTTTCTGAAAACAGCTGGGAGCCGAGCAGAGGCCGAAAGGCATGCGCTTGTAAGAGAAAACCCCCATGTGCGTGACAAAGGCTGTGAGGTCTCTGCTGACTGGTGCCAGGGGTACTTGTAAGTAACTTTGCTTTAAATCCAGTTTGCTGAAAACAGTGGAGCCATGGAAATGTGTGGTGAGTTCTTCTGCGGTGGGCAGGGGATATTTATCCGGAATGATGGCCTTGTTGACTGCCCGGAGGTCCACACATAGTCGCAGCTCCCCAGATTTTTTTCCGTGCAACGACCAGGTTTGAAATCCAAGGGGATGCATTGATGGATTCGATGACGTCAGAGTCGAGGAGACGCTGTAGTTCGGCCGTGACCTGGTCCCGGAGAGCCAGAGGTACCCTCCGCAGGGGTTGAATGACTGGTGCAACAGCAGCGTTAACTGTAGGCTGGTGTACAAAGGCAAAGATGCACCCCAGGTTTGTAAACAATGCAGGAAACATGTGGTGACAGGTGGTCGTGACCTGCAGGACATCTGTGCCACAGGAATCAGCCAGCTGAAAGTGAAGACTGTGGAATAAGTCCAGCCCCATCAGATTGGCACCTATTGTGGTGATGTAGAAAACTGAAGGAGCAGCAGTGTGGTTTTTGTACCGCAGTGGAAGGCTGACAGTACCCAGCACGGTAATGTTGGTGTTGCCATAACCCGACAGAGCCACTGCAGTCTGTTTCAGAGGAATGTGCAGAAAAAAATTGTCATAAGTTGCGTTATTGAGAATCGAGACCTTGGCACCTGTATCAACCAGAAGCGGCATCAAAATATCATTCACGTAGCATCCACAAGTTTTGAATGCAGTGACTGGCTGGGACACCGAGTTGATTGCGACTGGTGATGAAGTTGCTGTGCCAGATGTGGTAGCTGAAAGGATGGGCGATGAGCGGCAGCACCGGGAAAAGTGGTGCATTTTCACCGTAGGAACGCCTCATCATGCAGAATATTTTAATGATAATCATGACGTCATAGGTCATGTGGTACAGGCGCCATCTTGAAAAAACCGAAAAATGTTGCACCACTATATCTCCAAAACCGCTGCATGGAAAAAATTGAAACATGGCTCATTGTAAAGAACTTCATATGGGGAATAGGTGTTGTTAACAATGACGTCATTGGTGCCATAATTATGACGTCATTATTCGACAGGGACAACACATAGTCTGATCAGTTTGAAATGTATTGGGCATGATGTATGCAATAATTATATTAGAGAATATAAATTTATGATGTCATCGCTCACGTGGTCTGGCAGCCATATTGGATCAAAGAAAAAAAATGTTCAAAAACAGAAGAGTTGGCTCACAACAAGTTGACTGCAACGTCGCCAACTCAGTCACAAGTTGACTAAGTATTCTATGAATACCATCTAGTTACTGATGATATACCCGCTGCCGAAACATCTCTCGTCCTGCAGAAAGGTAGGCAGCAGTCTTTTCCCTCTCTGCAGACCTTGTTAGAATCATGAGCGAGTCAAAAACTTGGACTATGTCTTTCAATCCTGACAAATCTCACTCTCACTGTGTCTCTTGGAAAGGACCATCTGGCTAACCTACCATTCAATCCCCCGCACCCACCACATCTACTTTCTGAACAATCTTCTGAAAGAAGGTGTCACACTGGCACATATCAGCTGAGCCTCACTATCAGCTGATATTTCTTGGGCAGTTTGGATATCTCGACACTGAATTCAACCACCAAGTATTTTTGAGGTCAACATAGGCCGAATTTCTAAACTCCTCAATTTTCATCTGATTAACTTAAAATTCGAATGGGATTTACATATCGGCTAACTGAATTCAACCACAAATTATTTTGAGATCAGCGTAGGCCAAAAGGTCAACATAGGCCAAAGGTCAACCACTTTTTTTCGAATTTCTAAAATCCTCCATTTTCATCCGATTGACGTGAAATTTGAATAGGATTTACATATCGGCTAACTGAATTCAAACACCAACTATTTTTGAGGTCAACATAGGCCAAAAGGTCAACATAGGCCGAATTTCTAAAATTGTCAATTTTCATCCGATAAACTTAAACTTTGAAGACGATTTGCATATCAGGTTACTGAATTGAACCACTAATTATTTTTGAGGTCAAAAGGATGCTCTACGAGTGCCATTCTACTTTGTTCTGTTTTGCCAAGTGTCGCTCTATGAGTGATTTTTCATTCTGTCTGTCTGTATGTCAGTCGCCTACAGGTCACTATTTTCAACCTATCTTCAGCAAACTTCACCAAATGGTAGAGTTGGTCATAAGCAAGAAGCCTATTGTTTTGGGGGCAAAAGGTCAACTTCGGCCAAAGGTCACCAGCTTTGTCAAATTTCTAAAATCCTCAATTTTCATCCGATCGACTTGAAATTCGAAGAGGATTTGCATATCTGGTCACTGACTTCAACCCCCAACTATTTTTGAGCTCAACATTGGCTAAAAGATCAACATAGGCCAGATTTCTAAAATCCTCAATTTTCATCCAATTGACTTGAAATTTTAAGAGGATTTGCATACCAAGTCACTAAATTCAACCACAAATTATTTTTGAGGTCATCATAGGCCAACAACTTATTTTAGGGATTTTGCAAGTATCGTGCTATGCACCACATATTTCTTGTTTTGTTTGTTCATTGTCAATTGGTTTGTTCATTTTTTTGTTTCATTCCCGCTTTCTCTTCCTCTTGATGTGTTATACAGTAGCTTGTGTGCAATTTGTTCCCCCCATGTGTCCTCCTCCCCCACTTGGCCTCAATCGCACTTCTACTCTGTTCATGGTTCCCTCCCCCCACCCCCCCCCCTCCACACCCCTTTACATTTTGTTACATTCCATTCTGCTCTGGCCCTTCCACGAGTCTTGACCACATTATGTAGTGCGAGACCAAAGTAAGTGATACCCAGACTATTTAATTTCCTTGATTTTGATACAAGATACAGTAACGTGTCCTTTGGTGTACATTTGCTTTACATGAGGCATGATCACCAGAGAAAGGTTCAGATGGATATCTTTAATGTCCTTGATTTTATTGGGGTTATAAGCACATGCTCCAGATGCCAGCCTCAACGCTGCAGACACACTTGGATTTCACAGGGAAAATTATTCATTACTCTTACATATTCGACTGCAGCGATTGAACAAATTTTTGTTGTTTTCAGATCTACGGATTGTGGCTTTCCTTAGTAGACGATTTCCTTAAACATACAACTCTGGACTTGGTTTGGGTCTCCGTGAGGATTGCGTTAACATGCAGATGTTGACTGGCAACGATTTTCATTGTCTGTAGCATGTTGTTGGCTGACCAAATCTAAATCTGCTGTTTGTACACAGACTTTACTTGTGTGCACCTGTAAAAAGTAAGATGATACTATTAGTATGGAGGAAGTTATTAGAGGTAAGGTCGGTACAGTTCTTTGTGATCATCCTGTATACAAAAAAGCTGCATACAGCTCACAAAGGCCTAAACTGAGCCAATAATACTGAAAGATCTTTAATATCCACAACACGTTTCTGCTCATCAGTATGAAAACAGGCAGCACCGTCATTTGTCCGATGATCGTCAATTTCTTCCTTTACAGAAGCACATATTGAAGCTTCTGTGGCAGATGAATCATTGTCGTCTTGGAGGCAATCCACTTTTACAGAATAGATATCACCTGCACACAACTCGGTGTCAATCTTTTGTGTGGACATGACATTTACAATGCTGCCAAATATAATTTCGCCCATCAGATAGATCTGTATTACAACCTTCCACGAGCACAGATTCCTCCTTAGTTACCGAATGCAGAAAGTGTGAATTCAACAGCAAGCTCCAATAAGAATCTATTTTCATGACAAGAGGGAGGCACAAGAAA
Organism: Myxine glutinosa; assembly: GCF_964187855.1. Lineage (NCBI taxonomy): Eukaryota > Metazoa > Chordata > Myxini > Myxiniformes > Myxinidae > Myxine > Myxine glutinosa. The sequence goes on along the minus strand of NC_136266.1, from coordinate 128,075,664 downwards.
TACACGGTTAAATTGACACGTGGGGGTCGAGAGGCAAGTATTGAGCACAACCAGCAAGAGAATAATGACCAGGAAAAGGAGAGAGAGAGAAGTGGATGAAACACTGAAACCAGCCAGTAAATGGGTTCGGTTCAGGATGGCCAATCGGACTAAATAAAATGTACAGTCATGGCCAAAAATATTGGCAGCCTTGCAGATTTTTCAAATAATGCACATTTCTTCCAGAAAATTGTTGAAAATAAAATATATTTTGGTATCCACATAATAATTATGTATTTCTTTGGTTTGCAGTGGAACAAAACAAAAGCTGAAAAAATTACTAAATCTGATTGGGATGTTCCACACAGAAATCCTAAAATGGCCCGGACAATATTATTGGCACCTTTTAGAAGTTGTTAGAAATAATTAGGTTTCAAGCAGGTGATTCTCCTTTACTTTGGAATTGAACTCACCTGTGGTGAGTTGCAGGTGCCTGCAATATAAAAATCACTCTTTCAACCAGTTTGAATAGAGAAAAGGAGTCTTAGTGCTGTTTTGTGTCACTGTGTGTACCGCAATGAGCATGGAGAAAAAAAAAGAAAACCAGAGAATTATTGTCTGAGAAGGTCAGACACAAGATTGTAACCAAGCATGGACAATCTCGAGGCTACAAGTCCATCTCCAGAGACCTTGAAGTTCCTGTGTCCACCGTACGCAATGTTGTGAGGAAGTTTAAGGCCCATGGCACTGTAGCCAACCTCCCTGGACGTGGCAACAAGAGAAAACTTGATCGAAGATTGCAGCGAAGGATTGTTTGAATGGTGGAGAAAGCACCTCGATCAACTGCCAAACAGATTCAGGCTGACCTTCAGACACAAGGTACGACAGTTTCAACTCGCACCATCCGTCGCCAACTCAATGAAAGGGGGTTCTATGAAGCTCAGTTCTATGGTAGGAGATCCAGGAGGACCCCACTGCTGAGAGAGAGAGAGAGAGAGAGAGAGAGAGAGAGAGAGAGAGAGAGAGAGAGAGAGAGAGAGAGAGAGACTTTGACTTTTGACGTCCTTTTATTCCAAAAATTATAAAGTGCATGGATGTACAGTGTATAAAATCAACAAAGCCAAAAACAAGAGAAAACGATGAAGCGAGGAAACAATACAGATATATGCGTTGATCAGTTCAACTTTTACCGAAAACAAATGCAATCTTCTGCAGCACTATTATGAATTGTAGAAATTATGAACAATCATGAGAAAAATAATACCAACTCGTTTTGGCAGACTTCACAGACACTTTTCAAACACCATTTTTCCACAAATCCATCAATTTCGCCCATGCTCTTGGAAAACTCAAACTCATGTTTTAGCCTTGCAGCACACAGTGCGTTGAAAAACGTCATGACCTTGCACTGATGAATGGGCTTACCATTCCGCTTCTCCTTTCTGGACAGGTAAGTGGCAAGCTTTGCTGTAGCTACAAAAAAGCACAACAGTTCATAGTCCTTGTTGTGTTGCCGTCTCTTTTTGAGCCCAAAAATAAAGGATCGAAAAGTAAATCTGAAATTCATTTTGAACGACACAAAGTCTAACCATTCAAATAAAGGAAAAAGTCTTTCACAGCCAATGAAAAAATGAAAAACATCCTCATTTACAGAACAAAAGGGGCAACATGCAGATATTGGGGCAAAATTCCATACATATGTATTACATGGGATGATCCCGTGGGCAAGGCGCCACTGAAGATCACCTGTTATTTTGTTGATCAACTTACTATACATTGATTCCCATACAGGTTCATTGGGGGGCTCGGCAGGGAGTAGCCTCTTCCATCGTGCTACTCCATTTAGCGGAGGAATACCAAGAACTTGAGATAACCACCACCTATACAGGCTCTTGCTGCTCTCAGCATGCAATACACTTGTCCCTGTGCTTACAGGTGGAAGTTCGTTGGGAAAGCAGGCAAAAATCAGTTTCGGAAACGGGGACTCGTTGGGGTGTCCAAAAGTATTCCAAGTCCAAAGTTTCTGTAGCTGATGACGTTTTTGAACAACTTTCCTCAAAATCGTTCCAATTGTCCTCTTGGACCGAATCGCCGTCAAGGTTGAAATTTCCTCCACATTCCTCCACCCGACACCAGAGTTTGGCCGAAGGTGCCATACTTTGTTTATGCCTGCCTCAATAAAGCGTTGGCACAAATGGCGACTCTTGAGAACATCAGGGAAGAGAGGGTTGAAGAACAGGGGTTCAACCTCGAACATCCCTGGGGAGTAGGTGTCCGCTTTACGGCTCACGGAAAGTCTTTCCCAGGCACTGAGAAGGCTCTGGTAAAATATGGGGAGCGTTGATGTATTCACGTACTTGAGGTGAGTCAGGAATACTTCGAGACCATAGCCGAGTCTACCCGCCTGCTGTAAAATATGGCAAGCCAAGGCATGGTTTGGCAGGTTTTCAGCAAATAGGAGGCGTTGAATGGAGCACAGGCGAAAAGCCATGAGACGGGATCTCACGTGAACAAGGCTCTGACCACCTTCCGATGAAGTAAGGCATATTACACTTGGCCGCAGCCAATGATGGCCTCCCCAAAAAAAGTCCACAAGTTTGGCCTGTATCCTGTCCAGCAACACTTCTGGTGGTTGCAGGCAAATAAAGCGATGCCACAACGTTGCAGCAACCAAGTTGTTTGCCACTAAGACTCGGCCCTTAAATGAGAGGTGCGGTAGGGCTCTTTTCCACAGGTTCAGTCTCCTGTCTATTTCTCCGGTCACACCTTCCCAATTCCTTTTCTCAAATTGTGTAGAGCCCAGGGACACACCAAGGTAATCAACACCATCTGTTTTCCACTCCAAGTTTTCTGGAAGAGCAGGCAGATGTGTTGAGACAGGTAGGCAGCTATTAAGGTATGGCACCCAAAGAGCTTTGCTTTTCGTCCATTTAACCTTCAGAGATGAAGCCATGAAAAAGGTTCTTAAGGACTTTACAAGAGCAACAATGTCTTGGTGGTTTTTTATAATGACGCAAACATCGTCTGCATAGGCCGATATAGTCATTGGTGGGCTTCCAGGAAAACAGGTCAGGCCAGAGATATTCTTTCTCAGTGTGCAAAGAAATGGCTCCATTGCTAGCGCAAAAAGCAAACCTGAGACTGGGCAACCCTGCCGTACCCCCCTCTGAACCTTTATGGGGGGAACCAGTTCATTGTTCACCTTAATTACACTGGAGATGTCAGTGTACAATAAAGTTATAAAGGCCCTGAAAATTACCCCAAACCCACATGCTTCAAGAACATGGCACAAGAAAACATGGTCAATGCTGTCAAAGGCTTTTTCAAAGTCTAGAAAACATATTCCAAAATCATTTTGGTCATGGCGAGCATACATTAAATCCCGCACGAAAAAAATGTTGTCGTAAATCGAACGACTGGGGATGCAGAATGTCTGATCAGGTAAAACCAGATCACCAATGACTTTTTTTAAGCGATTTGCCATTGCTTTCGAAAACAGTTTATAGTCGGTACACATTATTGAAACCGGTCTCCAATTCTCCATCCGCCGGAGGTCTCCTGACTTTGGGAGAAGACTCACCACTGCTCTCCTTAGGCTTAGTGGCATTACACCTTTTCGCAAGGATTCTTGGATTACAATCAATAGTTCTGGGCCCAAAATGTCCCAAAATTCCATGTAAAACTCAGCTGGCAGGCCATCAATTCCAGGAGCCTTTCCAGATTCCATTCCAACCAGGGCACGCTGTAATTCATCAAGGCTTAAAGGCACATCCAGCTCCAGGCGTTGAGTCTCAGTTAGGGTTGGGAGATGGGAGGTAAAACATTTTATTTTATCCTCATATATATCTTTTTTAGCAAATAGTTCAGAATAATACTTTCTAATAGTGATTTTTACCCCATCAGAACTTGTAATTTCATTCCCACTGGGGTCCTTAACTGATGAAATAAGCTGGGGAGGCTTCGTTTCAGCTTCTAAGTGAAAGAAGGCTTTGCTAGGACTATCCGATACTTTGATGCTTTTTACTCTCAGTCTAACTAGCAGTCCTGCAGCCTTCTCCTGTAATAGTTCCCGGAGTTGGGTCCTTTTTTCAAGGAGCAATTTATAATTTGCCTCATTTTCCTGCTCTGCCATTTTGTTTTGCAGTTTTAGAATTTCGGTTTCCAACCGTGCCAATGTGATTTGATTTTCATGGGTGATGTGGGAATTAAACTGTTGACAAAAAAGTCGTATATGAGTTTTCATATTATCCCACCAAAGGTTAGTGGAAGCAAAGAGGGGCTTTTTTCCAACTATTGCTATCCATAGGATGCGAAAGGCTTCCTTAAACAGGGTATCATCCAAAAGGCTTGTATTGAATTTCCAATAGGCGCTCCTCCGTTTGAATTGTGGGAAAGATAGGCCCATCGTGACCATGTGGTGGTCAGAGAAGATGGAAGGGGTAATAGTTGAGGAGGTTGCAATATTCCTTAATCGTGGGGTGATGTACCAGCGGTCAAGCCTCGCTAAGGATACTTGGCCATTGGAGCATCGACACCATGTAAACTGCCGGTCATTTGGGTGCATCAATCGCCATACATCCAAAAAAACCCCACCTGAAAGGAACTGGGAGAGGTTACCGTGGGACTCGGGATGTGGTTCCGGTGAATTTCTGTCTATTTTGGGCTCTAGCGTACAATTGAAATCTCCCCCCATGCATATGCACTGATTTGGGTCAAACAAGTTTAAATGGTTTATCACTTCAGTAAAGAAGGCTTTACGGTCAGTACTCTCG